>NW_019944719.1:74840-77442 GCF_002910315.2 Salvelinus sp. IW2-2015
GCACTACACTGGGGCTTACTACAGTGAAAGGCTGGGCTGTAGGGTTGAACTAACAGTGAAAGGCTGGGGTGTAGGGTTGACTACAGTGAAAGGCTGGGCTGTAGGGTCGACTACAGTGAAAGGCTGGTAGAGGTTGACTACAGTGAAAGGCTGGGGCTGTAGAGTTGACTACAGTGAAAGGCTGGGGCTGTAGGTTGACTACAGTGAAAGGCTGTAGAGTTGACTACAGTGAAAGGCTGGGGCTGTAGAGTTTGACTACAGTGAAAGGCTGGGCTGTAGGGTTGACTACAGTGAAAGGCTTGTAGAGTTGACTACAAGTGAAAGGCTGGGGCTGTAGAGTTTTGACTACAGTGAAAGGCTGGGGTTGTAGGGTTGACTACAGGAAAGGCTGTAGAGTTGACTACAGTGAAAGGCTGGGGCTGTAGAGTTGACTACAGTGAAAGGCTGGGGCTGTAGGGTTGACTACAGTGAAAGCTGTAGAGTTGACTACAGTGAAAGGCTGGGCTGTAAGAGTTGACTACAGTGAAAGGCTGGGCTATAGGGTTGAAACTACAGTGAAAGGCTGGGGTTGTTAGGGTTGACTACAGTGAAAGGCTGGGGCTATAGGGTTGACTACAGTGAAAGGCTGGGGCTGTAGGGTCGACTACAGTGAAAGGCTGGGGCTGTAGAGTTGACTACAGTGAAAGGCTGGAGCTGTAGGGTGACTACAGTGAAGGGCGGGTGCTGACAGTTGACTACAGTGAAAGGCTGGGGCAGTAGTGTTGACTACAGTGAAAGGCTGGGGCTGTAGAGTTGACTACAGTGAAAGGCTGGAGCTGTAGAGTTGACTACAGTGAAAGGCTGTAGAGTTGACGACAGTGAAAGGCTGGGGCTGTAGGCGTCGACTACAGTGAAAGGCTGGGGCTGTAGAGTTGACTACAGTGAAAGGCTGGGCAGTAGTGTTGACTACAGTGAAAGCTGGGGCTGTAGGTTGACTACAAGTGAAAGGCTGGGGCTGTAGGGTTGACTGTTGACTACAGTGAAAGGCTGGGGCTGTAGAGTTGACTACAGTGAAGGGCTGGGGCTGTAGGGTTGACTACAGTGAAAGGCTGTAGGGTTGACTACAGTGAAAGGCTGGGGCTGTAGGTTTGACTACAGTGAAAGGCTGGGGCTGTAGGGTCGTGGTGTAGAGTTGACGACAGTGAAATACCTCACTTCCTGTCATCTTTGGAGTTCCTTGAGTGAGCGTTAAGAGCTGTTAGAGATCGTTGCTGCTCCTCTTGGATTGGATAAAATGTTTCTGTTGAAATGTGTTTGTAGCCCGGCGAAGTAAAGGCTATAGAGGACGTAAGGTTAAAGAGCGTAGACCAACCGCTCACTGTTAGCTCACTAACGTCAGGAAATAAACCAGCCACTCTAATGACTGATAATAGCCTGAAGTAACTTCATTTCTGCCCGACTACGATCTTGAAAAGGGTAATGCAACTACAAAGTATCTAAGGAAGGAAATATTTATTATTTTTCTAGTGAGACATTATAGATCTGGTGGTATCTGTGACCTTTGAGTGACAATGTTGAAATCAAATCACTTTCAACTTTTGACAATCAGCTTTTGGAGGAATCCAAAAAGGTTTTATCCCTTCTATGAGTCCCCATGACAGCTCGTACAGCGAGGGGCAAACTAAACTTCCTACACGGGGTGAAACCACTTGTCATATAAGCCCTGCCGGTCTCTCTAACAGACATGTTCACCCTGTCAGGTACGGTACATTAGAACCAGAGGCGATTCCTGCTACCCTCCCCGCGCGCTTGACAAAACAAATTCCAATTGAAAAAAACAATGGAGCCAGTTGCATTGTGGTCTATGATTTGCGGTAGGCTTTTTGAGTGACAGGTCGTTTTCTATATACTGTCATCCTATGTCACCCAAAGACAGGTGGGGGGGATCACTTCACCACCACAGGGGACTTTCTGTGTAAATCAGCTACTTGTTATTCCCCATTTAAACCCAAATCAGCTACTTGTTATTCCCCATTTAAACCCAAATCAGCTACTTGTTATTCCCCATTTAAACCCAAATCAGATTCCAGGTCAGAGTCTTTTCAGAGGCAAAACCGCTTTGCATTGTGGTCTATGGCGATGACACTATGAACTATGTTGGAAACATGAAAACTGTCTTTTGAAATGTAGGGTAGGTTTTTTTTGTTTATTGACAAAGTGCATTATGTCTGAATAATTACTCAAAACTGTTGAGTGCATTACTATGGCTGGGTTTAGAGATAAAAAATCATGACAGATACAAGAGGTACTTCATAAACAGTACTTTTGATTATTGGCCATGGTGATTAACATTAACGTCACAAGTCAATGAAGCGGAACAGATGTCATCTACCTCTTTCCTGCTGTCAGGAAACAGCCTATTTAGAGGTCGCACAGGAACCCAGACAGACATATAGCAGTAACAGCCTATTTAGAGGTCGCACACGGAACCCAGACAGACATATAGCAGTAACAGCCTATTTAGAGGTCGCACCGGAACCCAGACAGACATATAGCAGTAAGCCTATTTAGAGGTCGCACAGGAACCCAGACAGACATTAGCAGTAACAGCCTATTTAGGAGG
>NW_019944719.1:81237-88428 GCF_002910315.2 Salvelinus sp. IW2-2015
TGAAGCTCACAGTTCCAGTGTTTATTAATGGGATCATGACCACAGGGCAAGAGCTACTGCTTGTCCTCTCTGCTATTAGCGTTCACGCTAAGCTTAGCTGAAACTAATGGACCACAGCTTTAGAGGCTCAGATTCCTCCTCCACAGCAACTCTCTGAGAGACGGCAGCTGCAGGCCAGATTACACCTCAACCTATCCATTACAGCTTGACTTAGAAACAGTTTTTTGGCCAAATCCCCTTAAGAATATACCATTTAACAGCAATCCTTTCACTGGTATTACCTCTTATTACGGTGTCAGTCGGTGTCACATTGTGGCTGTTGTAGAAGGGAGAAAAACAACAGCCCAACCTGCAGCTGGTACTGTCGCACAGGAACCCAGACAGACATATAGCAGTAACAGCCTATTTAGAGGTCGCACCGGAACCCAGACAGACATATAGCAGTAACAGCCTATTTAGAGGTCGCACAGGAACCCAGACAGACATATAGCAGTAACAGCCTATTTAGAGGTCGCACAGGAACCCAGACAGACATATAGTATTAGTGATCTGCTCATTATAAAGGTTGTCCCATCGATCTAGATGCAGKTGTATTAAACTAATGTGAATATCCCATAGTGGTCGTGTGTTTATCCTAGTCACAATGGCTTGGTGTTTTAGAGCGGCGATGCATCCGTCCACCCAGTTTTCCGATCCATTTAAAAGCATTAGCCACAGGACCTAATTCATCATTATCCACACGTTGTTATGTTATTAGTGTATTATTGATGGAGCCTGGCCTTGGGCCAGTCTAGCCAGTCCATGTATTAGCTGATGTGTGATGACAGACCAGACCACAGCAGCACGGTGGAATGGATGGAAGGTTGATTTGACATTCTAGAACCACGACATTCTAGAACCACGCCAGCAGCGTTCTAGTTCCATCAATTCTGTACCGACTGGACAAAACATTAAGAACACCTGCTCTTTCAATGACAGACTGATCAGGTGAATCCAGGTGAAAGCTATGAACCCTTATAGATGTCACTTGTTAAATGCACTTCAATCAGGGTAGATGAAGGGGAGGAGACAGGTTAAATAAGGATTTTTTAAGCCTTAAAACAATTGAGACATGTATTGTGTACGTGTACCATTCAGAGGGTGGATGGGCAAGACAACAGATTGAAGTACCTTTGAACAGGGTTATTGTAGTAGGTGCCAGGTGCACCGGTTTGTGGCAAGACCTGCAATGCTTCTGGGTTTTTCACTCTCAACAGTTTCCCGTGTGTATCAACAATGGTCCACCAGGACATCCAGACAACATGACACAAGTGTGGGAAGCAGTGTAGTCAACATGGGTCAGTATCCCTGTGGAACGCTTTTGACCCATTTTAGAGTCAATGCTCTGACGAATTGAGGCTGTTCTGAGTGCAAAAGGGGGGGGGGGGGTAACTCAATATTAGGAAGGAGTTGTTAATATTTTGTCATATTTGGATATCAGAGACATCCAGTCAGGACAGAGCATCCTTCTCCTGGTCCCCTCAGAGACATCCAGTCAGGACAGAGCACCTTCTCCTGGTCCCCTCAGAGACATCCAGTCAGGACAGAGCATCCTTCTCCTGGTCCCCTCAGAGACATCCAGTCAGGACAGAGCACCTTCTCCTGGTCCCCTCAGAGGGCATCCAGTCAGGACAGAGCATCCTTCTCCTGGTCCCCTCAAAGACATCCAGTCAGGCCAGAGCACCCTTCTCCTGGGTCCCCTCAGAGACATCCAGTCAGGACAGAGCATCCTTCTCCTGGTCCCCTCAGAGACATCCAGTCAGGACAGAGCACCTTCTCCTGGTCCCCTTAAAGACATCCAGTCAGGGACAGAGCATCCTTCTCCTGGTTCCCCTCAGGACATCCAGTCAGGAAGGAGCATCCTTCTCCTGGTCCCCTCAGAGACATCCAGTCAGGACAGAGCACCTTCTTCCTGGTCCCCTCAGAGACATCCAGTCAGGACAGAGCACCTTCTCCTGGTCCCCCCAGAGACATCCAGTCAGGCCAGAGCACCTTCTCCTGGTCCCCTCAGAGACTCCAGTCAGGCCAGAGCACCTTCTCCTGGTCCCCTCAGAGAACATCCAGTCAGGACAGAGCATCCTTCTCCTGGTCCCCTCAGAGAAATCCAGTCAGGCCAGAGTCAAAGTCCTCTCCGCGTGAACGCTCTCTCACAAGATCCTTTGTGATGTACCTTAATTACTTATTGTGAGGTTCGCTATAATACAAGTAGTATTAACTGTCGTGATGTCTAGTCTCCGTGCCTTATGCGTGTTGTTGTCACTATATATATACCCCATATATGAGTTTATAATGCCAGCTTCATTGAGTGGATACCATATCGACGGATCCACAGTGATGTGATTAACCAATTTGGGTGGCCTATTTGTAGGATGGCATTAGGGACTATAGCCTCAATAACCGTTGTGAAATGCTTTGTTGCGACTTATAGATTGTCGGAACATGGCTTGTAGAAGATCGCTCTGTGTAATGTTAGGCTAAGAGGGGGAGATGGGCATTTGCCTCGATAAAAAAGCACAGATAAAAAAATGAAGACCGATATGTTGCACATTGCAATATTAGCCACATCCATCTAGGACACCAAGAACAATCCCTATAGGAAGATCCTTGGTTTCGGGGTCATACTCCGTGCCTTTCCATTCAGACCCACGTGATAGAAGGTCTGGGGCGAAAATATCACCGTGTTACGGACGGCAAGTATGAACTCTACATCTTATATACCTCAAACAATAAATGACTACCTTAACAAATGGTCTATAACCACTGTTGAACTATACTGGAACAAAACGGAAAAGACTAATATCAGTGGAAAATGGTTGCTTCCTGACGCTGGGTCCTCGACAATAGAAATAAGTCAGTTATTACTGACGAAACAATCATAGCTCGGAAATTACTGCTTTAGTCCTAGTTGTAACGCTCCGTCATTCCTGAAAACCTTTATGTGGTGGTCTAGCACATGAAATGAACTAGATTACATCAAGGTACGAACAAGCGATTTGAGACAGAGTGTCCTTGAGAGAGATAGATAGAGAAGTATAATCTTTATGTGAACAAGAACATAGGAAAACAAACTACGGTCCTTCAGTGTTACAGAGTTGCCAACTAAACGACATCTCTGTAGCTGAGAGACTCTCTGATTGTATACTAATCAATTCTGCGCAAAGCAACGGGCGAGGGCTCTGTCCTGCTTACTAATATCCAGTAGTGAAGTAAGATGTGATCTCATGGATTCAGTTAGTGAACCGGCTGAAACACAAGTGGATAAAAGACTGATCATTCTATGCATCTTATTTGTGTTAGTGGTGAGTTCATATGTTTCTACTTAAATTCTTACGTGACAAACTTCTCGAAGAGCCTTTCATGAGCTCCAAATATCGTAATTGTGGAGGAGTTCTAATAGTGTACTAACACAGTAACACTTAGCTCTTTCATCACTCATCTCTCTAGTTGGTAGAGGTTCATTCTATGCTACTAACACTGGATAGCGACGGGATGCTCTGTGTTCGATGGAGTCGAAGGTTTTGTATGATAGTGGTCATATGTTATCTATAATTCGGGAGACATCGTGAACGCACAATCAGGAACTCATCTCTAATGAGAGAAGGATTCGGTACATGTATCTCAGGAGTCATACGAAAACTCGGAGCCTTCAGTTCTTCCAATCTGTGAAAGTGGGAGGCAGCGTTCTTTATGGTTTAGTCTATTACATGGAAATAAGATCTTAACATGCAAAGACCTCTTTCTCATGTCTAACGCTATTGTTTTTGGTAGGTAGTTTGCTATGTTCTATACATGGGACACACTCTGGTAAGCCTAACAAGCACTTTAATCTGTGAATTACATCTCTGAGCTTTCATTATATTAACAAATAGTTCAAGTATTTTGCAGTAGGTGCAAGTTTACTACTTCTATATAAGACTCTAATCTAAAATAATAGAACAAAGCGCAATCTCAATACATGTAAATGAAGCCTTCTCAAGAAGAGTATCTACATGACCCCAAATGTCTCCACATACGATAGACTACTTCAGCAGTCCATGTTTGAGTTACAACCTGATGTTGACAGCTACCGCTGCCAAATAATAGGATTCAGGAGATATAGTCTTTATGTTCTCCCACCTCCACTTCAAGGCGTATCTCAGCGACAAACTCCAACACCGCACAAGCTTGGCAACTTATCAAGCGCCAATACGGGCACCCACTCAAATGCGACCTAAAGTAGGAAAAAATACTGTTATTGTGAAGAACATGTACTCAAGCACAATCCCTATGTCTGTAAACAGTGAACAATATGGAACACGCAACTCACCTTCATTCAGCATTAGTATTTCACTAAGGCCGCACTTCGACCCATCAGCATACAGCATTATGGTAGAATCACCGACTCTATCGTGCAGCTGTAATTAGCGGACTGATGCTCCATTTCTAGCTAACAGTCTCATGAGAGCTTTCGTACACATCTGTGGAAGTTGTAGGACAAATATTTTTATTGGGGCAAGTAGCGTCTCCTGGCATCCGACCCCAAATCCTACAAGCGCCGATTAATGTAGTCACAAAGGTGATCTTCACCGACCGTCACATATAATCGAGTCCAAAAGCGCTTATTCCATCGTACTACAGATTCGTAAGTGAAGACCACAGCTATCCTTCACTACAGTTCGTTATGGTTCACAAGCTAGTAGTTATCCAACTACAGTCTTAATGAGGTCACAGCGCTATTTTCACTCAGCACACAAACCTCTCTCACACAGCCTATGTCTCTCTACCAGTTCCTCAATGAGTTCAGCAGCGGATTTTCACTACAGCCATCTTACCATCTAGATCACGCAGCTAGTTTTAGACGACATACAGACCCATAATCGAGAATCAGCACCCATGCATCTTTCCAATACTACAAGTGCCGTAAGTGAGTACCAACAACTATTATCACTTCTAAAACCTAAGGTGTCTATAAATTGGTTCCACAGGCGACTAAATCTCTCACTAACAGTACCTAAATGAGTCAACAGGCCTATTTCACTAACAGTCTAAATGAGTCACAGGCCTTATCCAATATTCCAAGCGTACGACAAGCTTCTTACAATAAAGGAGATGTTAGCTGTGACAGCTACTTATTCAACATCCAGCCTGTCTAATCGAAGTCAACAAGCGGATATATATCACACCACTAACAAGCCGCTGAATGCGTCACATCCTAATCGTTACCCACTCCCAACCACCATACCAAGTCGCTAGTCACAGCTAGTAGATCCTCACGTACAACAACCTAGGATCTATAGAGTGAGCACTCCAGCAAAATGTGTGACTCTACCAGCGTTCTAATGAGTCTCACGCAGACTCAATCTATCCACTATACAAGACGTCCTTAAGGGATAGCAATCCACCAGCTAATGCCACTAAGCCACTCTCAATGCGAGTTCACGAGCTAAGTGTGTACACTACACTGTTCCACTTATACAGTCACACGCTATTTCTAAGTACCGAAGCTCCCACGATAGAAAATCGAGTCAACAAAGGCACATTTTCCACACTATCAGAAGTCATCTACATTAAGTTTTAGGACACCACAGATACCCACGTACTTTTTTCACCATACTACCCTAATGGGACCAGTACACAGTTATTATGTCATCTACAAAAGCGTACAATCGAGTCACAGCCTATATCCACTCACCAACCTGCTGCTACATCCATAATTCACAAGGGGCACTCATTACCATCCACTAAGCCAGTTCTCTAGGACACAATGCAAGACACAGCTACACAGTCTCTCCATCCATCAGAGGTGACTATTCCCCACATAGAGATGTAAAGATCCGTATAACCACAATCCAAAGGAACTAAATGTCTACCCTGACACAACTTCCATGTCACGTCGACTAACACATGGGTGGAGTCCCTGATAGGACACCACCAGTCCTCCAATGTGTGGGTAGGCCCACCCCACTAGGTGTAGGTGTGATGGTGGTGTACGATCTGTGCCGTGAACTGCAGCTTGTTCGCTAGTGGAGGACAACACTAGGTGTGTGTTTGTGTAGACAAACAACGCAAGTCTTGCTCATGTTGGGACACACTAGGTGGTGTGTTAGTGGTGTGTACACACAACAGACCTCAGCTCATCAATACCCAGTAGACATCCGATGCCTTCGCCCGCAATCGCTTCTACACCCTGGAGACCACACTAGGTACAGACACCAAAGGTGATGTCGCGACACGTCTCACCTACGTTTAATGAGTTAAACAAGGAAACGTCACAACTCGTGAGGTTTTCAGATAACCTCTCAGAAACAAACACAGTTCCCTGTCTAGGGGGCCCTCACCGTGGGCCGAAAACAAGGGCCTGACTGCTCAGACAAGAGAACTACTTCCAAAGATATAAAAGACGTGTACGGTTGCATCCCATCTCAGGTCATCGCGCACGACGTGTATAGGTTCCCTGATACAGTACCCTGATCAACCAGCCAACTGAACCTTAACAGCCATAGGAGGCTACGTACTCCACCATCAGAGTGTAGCTATGGCCGCTATGAGCTGCGATTGGCGGCAAGAAAAGAGAGTCCAAACCAACTCTTCCTGTCCCAGAAGCAAGTGGCACTTTTCATTAGGTAACGAAATTGAATCTCAAGACCGCACTAAGGCTAAAAGGCTAACAGCCAATAAATTACCGGGATACATCACTCTCTTATCACGAACACACTAGACTAAGGTCAGATTCAATTAGGCGATTGCACCTCTTTATCGGGCTATGACACCTTATTTTAAAGGCAATGTATTCTGCTGGCCACTAGGTCGCGAGAAGAACACCGCATCCACTAAGTAGAACGGTGCGGGTCTTAGTTGGATCGGTCCATCAAAACTATAGGAGACAGCCAACTCTTTTGAATGTGTCCATCGAGCGCACGCTACATCAAACACAGCACCTTCCTGCACAGGCCCGGTCCCGACCAAGGTTGAAGTCTACCCAGTCCCTGAGGTGGTGCTATAGCGAAAACAGTTTTGAAATGCGAAAACCGGGTCAAAGTGAAAGAAGAGTCGGTCACGACGTGCTCAGGTCTCCAACCATTTTTAACGATTCTTTTTACTGAACGACTACATCCCTTTCTTCAGTAATGCCTCCTTAATTGACTTGACGAGTGTTAAAGTCCATGAGTCATC
>NW_019944719.1:98686-107657 GCF_002910315.2 Salvelinus sp. IW2-2015
GATAAGTAGTCCGTCAACCTTACAGGGGGCGACAGACGGACATGTGAGTATAAGTATCACCGTCACCTACCAGGCGACAGAGGACATGTGAGATAAGTACGCTACCGTAGATACAGGCTACAGAGGACATGTGAGATAAGTAGTCACCGTCACCTACAGGGGCGAACTAGCACTCTGACGATAAGTATCACCGTCACCTTACAGGGGCGACAGAGACATGTGAGATAAAGTATCACCGTCACCTACAGGGGGCGACAGAGGACATGTGAGAATAAGTAGTCGCCGTCACCTACAGGGGCGACAGAGGACATGTGAGATAAGTAGTCACACCGTCACCTACAGGGCGACAGAGGACATGTAGATAAGTAGTTCAACCCGTTTAGAAGTTTAGAAGGAGAAATCGTATTTGTGTTACTTTATTTACATACAAAACATGGGCGCCACATGTAAAGCTCCCCATCTAATTTCACAAACTAAAACATTTTTCTAATAAACTTTCTTATTAAAAAAAGTATTGTTTGTTTAAAGTTATGTGGTCAGTCTGCTTGGAGGTGTCTCTGATCGTCTGTAACTTCTCTCTCAGGGTCAGTGGGGACTGTACCTCAAGTCCTATACCTCTACAGACACCTCCGACCTCTAGCTAATGACAAGCTGTTGCTTCCTGTCTGGAAGGGGGGGGGCAGGAAAGCAGAGAAAGGAGGAGGAAACAAAATCACTGGCCCGATCAGATGGTAGTGGCTTCAAACCTCGGTGGAGAGATCACATCTCACACTAAATGCTGCATAAGTCGGCTCAATCAGAAAAATGACCAATGTCTATATCCCCTATCAGATGAATCAAAGCCCTTTGTACTGCCTGCCGTTCCCTCTGCCCCAGTAGAACAGATGGAGCTGCCAGGAGAGAATAACGGCTTCCAAACCAGAAACAGGCACCTAACAGGTTCCAACCAGAAACAGCTAACCATAACAGGTCCAACCAGAAACAGGCTACCTAACAGGTCCAACCAGAAACAGGCTACCTAACAGTTCCAACCAGAAACAGGCTTACCTAACAGGGTTCCAACCAGAAACAGGCTACCTAACAGGGTTCCAACCAGCAACCAGGCACCTAACAGGTTCCAACCAGAACAGGCTACCTAACAGGGTTCCAACCAGAAACACGTCACCTTACAGGGTTCAACCAAAAAACACGGCTACCTAAGTAACAGTCACGTTAACCCAGTCACGAAAACAGGCTACCTACACAGGGTTCCAACGAAACAGGCTACCTAACAGGTTCCAGAACAGTATAACAGTTCCAGAAGGCTACCTAACAGGGTTCCAACCAAACAGGCTACCTAACAGGGTTTCCAACCAAGAAACAGGCTCACCCTAACAGTTCCAACAGAAAACAGCCTACCTAACAGGGTTCCAACCAGAAACAGGCTACCTAACAGGGTTCCAACCAGAAACAGGCTACCTAACAGGGTTCCAACCAGAAACAGGCTACCGAATTCTGTTGAATAATAGAATACCATGCAGCCATTGTGACGGAGTCCCTCTCATCAGAGAAGAGAAACGTAGATGGGTAATCTATTTGTATTGAGGAATAGCGTGTGTGCATATATAAACACAATTATTATTATTTTTCTAAATATTTAACGAGGCAAAATGTGACCAACTGACTTGTTGGAAAGGTGGCATCCTATGACGGTGTCATGTTGAAAGCCACTGAGCTCTTCAGTAAGGCCATTCTACTGCCAATGTTTGTCTATGGAGATTGCATGGCTGTGTGCTCGATTTTTATACATCTGTCACCCACGGTTGTGGCTGAAATAGCCGACTTGACTAATTTGAAGGGGTGTCCACATACTTTGGTGTGTGTGTAATATATATATATATATATATCTTTTTTTTTTTCTTCTTCCCCCTGCCCTGCTATTGCTGCCCCGGTCAACTGTAAGTGCTGTTATTGTGAAGTGGAAATGTATAGGAGCAACAACGGCTCAGCCACAAAGTGGTAGGCCACAAAAGCTCACAGAACCACTGAGTGTTGAAGCATGTAGCGAGAAATAAATCTGTCATTTATCACGTCTCCTAGTGGGCTAGCTATTATCTACCTGTCATTTATCACGTCTCCTAGTGGGCTAGCTATTATCTACCTGTCATTTATCACGTCTCCTAGTGGTACCCCCTATATATTGATGCTTTACTTATCTACCAATTATCTGTCACTTATCACGAGTTTTAGTCCCTGCGTTCATTGGACTTAATACACTTCTTCATAAATCCCCTATTCATGCTTCGTCTGAGTGACAATAGAGCCTCCTAACAAAGATGTAGACTTTCAGGTAATTGGAAGAAAAACCCTGTTCAAAAGAATACTTATTTTTTTGTTGTACATTTCATATTTTTGTCTCCATTTACAGAGGGATGGAAGTAGGGTGGCCTCTATTACAACACTGCCCTTCCCACAGTTCTATTTTTCTCTAGCTTAAAGCCCACCGTACAATAGACCATTTATTCAATTATTCTCCATGGTTCTTTCATGTCTAGGTAGTCCATCCATAAAAATGGTTGGGGGGGGGGCTTTTAGTTAAAATGGCAGAGACAGTAGGAGTCCCAATGCATCTGTCCATGGGTGGGAGTCATTGCCCAACTACGTATGTTATTTACTGAGAGCATCAAATAAAAGGCAGATACGCATCGTTGTCCATCAGGAGGTGTGAAAACATCCTGTATGTGAGATTTAGGTGAGGGCCTAAAAAACGGCACTCTATTGCCCCATGGTTCTGGGTCGAAAGTAGTGCACTACCCCCATAAGGATCTGGTCAAAAGTAGTGCACTACCTCCCCATAAGGATCTGGTCAAAAGTAGTGCACTACCTCCCATAAGGATCTGGTCAAAAGTAGTGCACTACTCCCCATAAGGATCTGGTCAAAAGTAGTGCACTGACTAGAGAATAGGGTGCCATGTAGGACATTGAACGTGATCATTGTAATAGGAGAGGTTGGTGGTCAGGAGAGGACATGGTGCTACCCCTCCCTGAAGACCCTCCGTTTATGTCTGTGCCATAACTCACACCCTATTCCCTATATAGCGTTGTCTTTAGTTCAGACACTACAAACATAAAACACAGCCCTCATATGATGTCATGGCTTTAGAAGCTTCTGAAAGGCTCAAATGATGTCAATAGTCAATGTCGAGGTGGTACCTGTGGATGTATTTCATCAACCTTGATGATCGGCTATGAAAAGCCAACTGAAAATTATTCATGATTATTATTTGACCATGCTTTCACTTATGAACATTTTTGAACATCTTGGCATAGTTCTGTTATAATCTCCACCCGGCACAGCCAGAAGAGGACTGGCCACCCCTCATAGCCTGGTTCCTCTCTAGGTTTCTTCCTAGGTTTTGGCCTTTCTAGGGAGTTTTTCCTAGCCACCGTGCTTCTACACCTGCATTACTAGCTGTTTGGGGTTTTAGGCTGGGTGTCTGTACAGCACTTCGAGATATTAGCTGAGTACGAAGGGCTATATAATAAAAATTAGTTGATTGATTGATGTATTTCAGGCCGACCTTCAAACTCAGTACCTCTTTGCTTGACATCATGGAAAATCAAAACAAATCAGCCAAGACCCCAGAAAGAAAATTGTAGAACTCCACAAGTCTGGTTCATCCCTGGGAGCAATTTCCAAACGCCTGACGGTACCACGTTCATCTGTACTAACAATAGTACACAAGTATAAACACCATGGGACCACGCACCGTCATACCGCTCAGGAAGGAGATGCGTTCTGTCTCCTAGAGATGAACGTACTTTGGTGCGAAAAGTGCAAATCAATCCCAGAACAACAGCAAAGGACCTTGTGAAGATGCTGGAGGAAACAGGTACAAAAGTATCTATATCCACAGTAAATCGAGTCCTATATTACATAACCTGAAAGGCCGCTCAGCAAGGAAGAAACCACTGCTCCAAAACCGACATAAAAAAGCCAGACTACGGTTTGCAACTGCACATGGGGACAAAGATCGTACTTTTTGGAGAAATGTCTTCTGGTCTGATGAAACACAAATAGAACTGTTTGGCCATAATGACCATCGTTATGTTTGAGGAAAAAGGGGAGGTTTGCAAGCCAAAGAACACCATCCCAACCATGAAGCACGGGGTGTGGCAGCATCATGTTGTAGGGGTGCTTTGCTGCAGGAAGGACTGGTGCACTTCACAAAATAGATGGCATCATGAGAAAGGAAAACGAGTGGATATTTGAAGAAACATCAAGACATCAGTCAGGAAGTTAAAGCTTGGTCGCAAATGGGTCTTCCAAATGGACAATGACCCCAAGCATACTTCCAAAGTTGTGGCAAAATGGCCTAAGGACAACAAAGTCAAGTATTGGATGGGCCATCACAAAGCCCTGACCTCAATCCCATCGAAAATTTGTGGGCAGAACTGAAAAAGCGTGTGCGAGCAAGGAGGCCAAAAAACTCACCCAAATTATTGTGGGAAGCTTGTGGAAGGCTACCCGAAACATTTGACCCAAGCTAAACTTAAAAAGGCAATGCTACCAAATACTAATTGGAAGTCTCTGACCCACTGGGAACGTGATGAAAGAAATAAAAAGCTGAAATAAATAATTCTCTCTACTATTATTCTGACATTTCACATTCTTAAAATAAAGTGGTGATCCTAACTGACCTAAAACAGGGAATTTTACTAGGATTAAATGTCAGGAATTGTGATAAACAGTTTAAATGTATTTGGCTAAGGTGTATGTAAACTTCCCGACTTCAACTGTACATACTGTTGTTATCTTTACAACTAGCTCACTCTGATCATAGAAATATAATGAATAGAATATTATATTTTTGTCTGTGAGAAGACCTCCGTGTGTATAATAATGAATAATGTGTATAAATCCCAGCCCAGCCCGCAGATCTGATCCCGCCAGCCCGGCCCCCAGATCTGATCCCGCCAGCCCGGCCCCCAGATCTGATCCCGCCAGCCCGGCCCCCAGATCTGATCTCGCCAGCCCGGCCCCCAGATCTGATCTCGCCAGCCCGGCCCCCAGATCTGATCTCGCCAGCCTGGCCCCCAGATCTGTTTGTGCTCTTGCCTACTACATTACCATTGCCAATCCAATGTCTGGCATGACAGCTCCATAAGGAATTGGCAAGAGAGCAGGAACAGACTGGCACCCAGGCTACATTATAATTCGCCCAGGCTACATTATAATCCACCCAGGCTACATTATAATTCACCCAGGCTACATTATAATCCACCCAGGCTACATTATAATCCCACCAGCTAAACATTATTATTAAATCCACCCCAGGCTACATTATAATCCACCCAGGCTACATTATAATCCACCCAGGCTACATTATAATCCACCCAGGCTACATTATTTATAATCCACCCAGGCTACATTATAATCCACCCAGGCTACATTATAATCCACCCAGGCTACATTATAATCCACCCAGGCTACATTATAATCCCCCCAGGTTATATGAACCCTAGTCCACTCACAACTTTGTCCTAGTTTCATTACTATCCATACTAGCGTAGTGTACAGCTGGATTACACAGTGGTGGGTAAAGGGGGCTCCGGAGCGGTGCGGTGGTCTAAGGCACTGCATCTCAGCGCTAGAGGCGTCACTACAGACCCTGGTTCGATTCCAGGCTGTATCACAACCGACCGTGATTGGGTGTCCCATAGGGCGGCGCACAATCGGCCCAAGCGTCATCCGGGGTTAGGGTTTGACCAGGGTAGGCGGTCTTTGTAAATAAGAATTTGTTGTTTAACTGACTTGCCTAGTTAAATAAAATAAAAAACGGTTAGATTTTGTACAACTCTTTCTCCCTCTGATTTGGTCTCTGTCTAGAGTTACAGGTATTACCACCAGAGAAGACCTCAGGGTGTTGCTACTGGTCCAGGCACGGAGATGGGAGATGAGGAGAGAGGCCTGTGTGTGAGCCTCTACTGAGAACACAGAGCCCTGAGGGTGAAGGGTGGGAGTGGAGGGAGTCACACAAAAGAACTAACCATCTCCTCCCTCCGCACCCTCTTAATTTTCTGTGTCAGGATGACTTCATCCAGCCCTCGAGTCTCTCACATTTCAACAAGACAACTCCTTTTTCTCTGTTCTTTACTTACTGTCTGGTATGTCACAAGTCCTACCGCCGGGTTCACCCTTTCAGAGCTGACCACAGACAGCTCACTTTCCTTTGAGGGAAATGACTTCTGTTGTAAATGTCTGACAYGTGATCTATCTTCTCTGAATGGAGACTGGTGTCCCTGTGGTCTACCTGTAGGATTCTATAATCTGACCTTTGTTATTCCTAAATCTATATGAATGACATTGCTGCTGGGTCTTCTACCGTACTTCTCTTTCCTGAGGATACCAATTTGATTTTAAAATCACAATAATTTTGATTCACTAATTAATGAAGCCAACTCAGGTATGGACACATTTTACGAATGGTTCCAAATAAATAAATAATCTTTAAAAAAAATAATAATAATAATATTGTATTCACTAGTAAAAATTTGAGATATTGTAAAAAAATATGTAAAAAAAGAGCCAGAATCTCAGTTGGTGAGAATGAAATGGAACAACTCACTAGATTCCTCTGAGCTCTAATTGATGAAACGTTATCAAGGAAGGAAAGTATTAATTTGTCTGCAGCAAAGTGATGACATCTGTTGGTATCATCAGACAGATGAGTGGTTTGATTCATCTGGTTTGGTTCATCTGGTTTGGTTCATCAGGTTTGATTCATCTGGTTTGATTCATCAGGTTTGATTCATCAGGTTTGGTTCATCAGGTTTACTTCTCAACTCATCACTAGAGCTGCATTGACCCGTCTCTCATTTACTGTAATATTGTCTGGGTCAGGACATATGCTTCCTACCTACACAGATTACTCATCGTACAAAAGGAAAATGTGCAAGACTAGACGCCACTAATTACCTGGCGCCATCTGCATCTTTGTTTTAGAAACTCAATATCTTGTTTATTTATGACATTAATGTGCACCAATTATACACTTTCATCTACAAGTATTCATATCTCCCAGACAGTTTACCTAAACTCTTCAATGGATTCTTCCAGGTCCCAGTTTACCTAAACTCTTCAATGGATTCTTCCAGGTCCCAGTTTACCTAAACCCTTCAATGGATTCTTCCAGGTCCCAGTTTACCTAAACCCTTCATCTTCATTGGGACTTCTTCCAGGTCCCAGTTTACGCCTAAACCTTCATGGATTTCTTCCAGGTCCCAGTTTACCTAAACCCTTCAATGGATTTCTTCCAGGTCCCAGTTTACCTAAACCCTTCATGGATTCTTCCAGGTCCCAGTTTAGACCTAAACCCTCATTGGATTCTTCCAGGTCCAGTTTACCTAACCCTTCAATGGATTTCTTCCAGGTCCCAGTATTACCTAAACCATCATTGGATTCTTCCAGGTCCCAGTTTTACCTAAGACCCTTCATTGGATTCTTCCAGGTCCCAGTTTACCTAAACCTTCAATGGATTCTTCCATGGTCCCAGTTTAACTGAACCTTCATTGGATTCTTCCAGGTCCCAGTTTACCCTAACCCTTCAATGGATTCTTCCAGGTCCAGTTTACCTGAACCTTCATTGGATTCTTCCAGGTCCCAGTTTACCTAAACCCTTCATTGGATTCTTCCCAGGTTCCCAGTTTACCTAACCTTCAATGGGATTCTTCGCGGTCCCAGTTTACCTAACCCTTCAATGGATCCTTCCAGGTCCCAGTTTACCTAAACCCTTCAATGGATTCTTCCAGGTCCCAGTTACTAAACCTTCAATGGATTCTTCCAGGTCCCAGTTTACTAAACCCTTCAATAGATTTTCCAGGTCCCAGTTTACCTAAACCCTTCAATGGATTCTCCTCCATTGAAGACTGGGGGTCAGCCTGATGAACCAAACTACTCAGTAATCTCCTCCATGAAGACTGGGGGTCAGCCTGATGACACCAACTACTCAGTCAATCTCTCCATGAAGACTGGGGTCAGCTGATGAACAAACTACTCAGTAAATCTCCTCCATGAAAGACTGGGGGTCAGCCTGCATGAACCAAACTACTCAGTAATCTCCTCCATGAAGACTGGAGTCAGCCTGACGAACCAAACTACTCAGTAATCTCCTCCATGAAGACTGGAGATCAGCCTGATGAACCAAACTACTCAGTAATCTCCTCCATGAAGACTGGGGTCAGCCTGACAACCAAACTACTACTCAGTAATCTCCTCCATGAAGACTGGGGATCAGCCTGATGAACCAAACTACTCAGTAATCTCCTCCATGAAGACTGGAGGTCAGCCTGATGAACCAAACTACTCAGTAATCTCCTCCATGAAGACTGGAGGTCAGTCTGATGAACCAAACTACTCAGTAATCTCCTCCATGAAGACTGGGGTCAGCTGATGACCAAACTACTCAGTAATCTCCTCCATGAAGACTGGAGGCAGCCTGATGAACAAACTACTCAGTAATCTCCTCCATGAAGACTGGGGGTCAGCCTGATGAACCAAACTACTCAGTAATCTCTCCATGAAGGACTGGGGGTCAGCCTGATGAACCAAACTAACTCAGTAATCTCCTCCTGAACACTGGGTCAGCCGAAGCACAAACTACTCAGTAATCTCCTCCATGAAGACTGGGGTCAGCCTGATGAACCAAACTACTCAGTAATCTCCTCCATGAAGACTGGGTCAGCCTGATGAACCAAACTACTCAGTAATCCCTCCATGAAGACTGGGGGTCAGCCTGATGAACCAAACTACTCAGTAATCTCCTCCATGAAGACTGGGGGTCACCTGATGAACCAAACTAACTCAGTAATCTCCTCCATGAAGACTGGAGGTCAGCGTGATGAACCAAACTACTCAGTAATCTCCTCCATGAAGACTGGAGGTCAGCCTGATGAACAAACTACTCAGTATATCCCTCATGAAGACTGGAGG
>NW_019944720.1:0-4118 GCF_002910315.2 Salvelinus sp. IW2-2015
TGTGTGCAATCTAAGTGTCACATGATCTCAGTATATATACACCTGTTCTGAAAGGCCCCAGAGTCTGCAACACCACTAAGCAAGGGGCACCGCCAAGCAAGCAGCACCATGAAGACCAAGGAGCTCTCCAAACAGGTCAGGGACAAAGTTGTGGAGAAGTACAGATCAGGGTTGGGTTATAAAAAAATATCTGAAACTTTGAACATCCCATGGAGCTCCATTAAATACATTATTAAAAAATGGAAAGAATATGGCACCACAACAAACCTGCCAAGAGAGGGCCGCCCACCAAAATTCACAGACCAGGCAAGGAAGGCATTAATCAGAGAGGCAAGAAAGAGACCAAAGATAACCCTGAAGGAGCTGCAAAGCTCCAAAGCGGAGATTTAGTATCTTTTCGCAGGACCACTTTAACCCGTACACTCCACAGAGCTCGGCTTTATGGAAGAGTGGCCAGAAAAAAGCCATTGCTTAAAGAAAAACATATGCAAACACGTTTGGTGTTTAAATACATGTGGGAGACTCCCCAAACATATGGAAGAAGGAACTCTGGTCAGATGAGACTCAAATTGAGCTTTTTGTCCATCAAGGAAAACGCTATGTCTGGCGCAAACCCAACACCTCTCATCACTCTGAGAACACCATCCCCACAGTGAAGCATGGTGGTGGCAGCATCATGCTGTAAGGATGTTTTTCATCGGCAGGGACTGGGAAACTGGTCTTGAAATTCTTGAGGGAAACCTGTTTCAGTCTTCTAGAGATTTGAGACTGGGACGGATGTTCACCTTCCAGCAGGACAATGTCAATAAGCATTCTGCTAAAGGAACACTCAAGTGGTTTATGGGGAAACATTTAAAAGTCTTGTAATGGCCTAGTCAAAGCCCAGACCTCAATCCAACTGAGAATATGTGGTATGACCTAAAATGTCTGTACATCAGCGGAAACCATCCAACTTGAAGGAGCTGGAGCAGTTTTGCCTTGAAGAATGGGCAAAAACACCAGTGGCTAGATGTGCCAAGCTTATAGAGACATACCCCAAGAGACCTGCAGCTGTAATTGCTGCCAAAGGTGGCTCTACAAAGTATTGACTTTGGGGGGGTGAATATTTATGCACTTTAAAGTTCTCCGTTTTTTTGTCTTATTTCTTGTTTGTTTCACATTTTAAAAAAATTAGCATCTTCAAAGTGGTAGGCATGTTGTTTAAATCAAATGATACAAACCCCCCAAAAAATCTATTTTAATTCCAGCTTGTGAGGAAACAAAATATAAAAAATGTCAGTCAACCTACCAAGGTATTTACAAACAGCACAGGAATGAAATCATCAACATGTATTGATCACATCTTTGCTAATGCTGCAGAAATTTGCTTTAAAGCAGTATCCAAATCCATAGGATGTAGTGATCACAATATAGTAGCCATATCTAGGAAAACCAAAGTTCCTAAGGCTGGGCCTAACATAGTCTATAAAAGGTAATTCAATAAGTTTAGTTGTGATTCATATGTTGATGATGTAAAGAATATTTGCTGGTCTGTTGTGTGTAATGAGRAGCAACCAGAYGCTGCACTTGACATATCTATGAAATGTGTTTATTTAACTAGGCWRGTCAGTTAGAAACAAATTCTTATTTACAATGACGGCCTAGGAASAKTGKGTTAACTGTCAAACCAGCCAAGTGTCCACATYACCAACAAACTATCATGGTCCAAACACACCAAGACAGTAATGAAGATGGCATGACAACGCCTATTCTCCCTCAGGAGACTGAAAAGATTTGGCATAAAGGTCTAAACCTGTTGTATTAGGCGCATGTGACAAATACAATTTTGATTTGATTTGAGCTACTTGCTCTATATGTGTAGACGAGAGAGAGGATAGTCTATGGTTTCAAGCTCTGGTTGATTACAAATGTCATGATATTTAGTGATRTTGAATTGTGTTCGGTTGTCWACACAACCAGATATCAACATTTAAAGGAGATGTATCTTCTGATTGGATAGTTCCATCTGAGCCTCTGACTGAGTCTGGCTTTAATTCCAGTTCGTCTACAAATTAATCMTTTATATGTTGGATTCACGTCTTCATCTCAACCAAAAATCTAAATGAAAGAAAAGGATTAAATCAAATCAAACTTTATTTAAGACGGCATTTAACATTTGATTTAATTTGTCCTATTTTTTAACTTCGATTTTTGGTTTAGATGGAAACATGAATCTAAATGAATGATTTGTAGAAAATGTTACGTATAATCTAGGAGTCAGGAAGCAGGTGCAGAAGGTGAGTTAGACCACTGTTACTCTATGTAATGTATACACTAGGAGTCAGGAGGCAGGTGCAGAAGGTGAGTTAGACCACTGTTTCCCTCTCTAGTCACGAGTAATAACCCCTGGACCGTGTGCATCAACAATCAGCCCTTCTCAGAGTAATACCCGCTGACGTGTGAATCAACCATCACGTTACCTGTCTGAGTCCCAAATGGCCTGTATGTGCCATCACATGGGCACAGGAAATCATTTCAACGTGGATAATTGTGTAATTTTTGGTTGAGACGTTGATCAATGAGATTGATCACCTATTACAGCTATTAAACCTATACAACCTATTACAACCCTATTACAAACCTATTACAACCTATTACAACCTATTACAACCTATTACAACCTATTACAACCTATTACAACCTATTACAACTATTACAACCTATTACCAATATTACAACCCACTCAAAAAGATAGCCAACAGTTGGTTGAATTCCCAATGTGTTTTCACTGTGCTTTCAACCATCTAAAAGCACAACCAAATTCCACACGAAAAACAATGTCAAGTTGTTGGTTTAGTTGTCACCCAAATGTCTACCACAGCTCGTTCCACCGTTTGAAGAATCATTGTCAGATATTTAGTTATTTATACAAGAGGTTCATGTTATCACTGTGCTTCATCTAATAGCAAGAACCAACTGACCTGGATTGCCGTTGAAAGTACATTCTTCAAGTGATCATCGCTGTTCCAGATTCTGTGCAGATTATCAGCAACTGTGAAGATCTCCAAAGACCTGTGACGACCTAAGCATGCCATCTTGACCTGTGGACGACCTAGGGCATGCCATCTTGACCTGTGACGACTAGGCATGCCATCTTGACCTGTGACGACCTAAGGCATTAGACAACATGCCATCTTGACCTGGGACGACTAAGCATGCCATCTCTTGACCTGTGACGAACCTTAGGCATGCCATCTTGACCTGTGACGACCTAGGCATGCCATCTTGACCTGTGACGACCTAGCATGCCATCTTGACTGTGACGACCTAAGCATGCCATCTTGACCTGTGACGACCTAAGCATGCCATCTTGACCTGTGACGACCTAGGCATGCCATCTTGACCTGTGACGACCTAGGCATGCCATCTTGACCTGTGACGACCTAGGCATGCCTTCTTGACCTGTGACGACCTACATGCCATCTTGACCTGTGACGACCTAGGCATGCCATCTTGACCTGTGACGACTAGGATGCCATCTTGACCTGTGACGACTAGGCATGCCATCTTGACCTGTGACGACCTAAGCATGCCATCTTGACCTGTGACGACCTAGGCATGCATCTTGACCTGTGACGACCTAGCATGCCATCTTGACCTGTGACGACCTAGGCATGCCACCTTGACCTGTGACCCTAAGTATGCCACTTGACCTGTGACGACTAGACATGCATCTTGACCTGTGACGACCTAAGCATGCCATCTTGACCTGTGACGACCTAGGCATGCCATCTTGACCTGTGACGACCTAAGCATGCCATCTTGACCTGTGACGACCTAAGCATGCCATCTTGACCTGTGACGACCTAGGCATGCATCTTGACTGTGGACCTAACATGCCATCTTGACCTGTGACGACCTAGGCTGCCACTTGAACTTGTGAGACCTAAGCATGCATCTTGACCTGTGACGACCTAGCATGCCATCTTGACCTGTGACGACCTAGGCATGCCATCTTGACCTGTGACGACCTAGGCATGCCATCTTGACCTGTACGACCTAGGCATGCCATCTTGACCTGTGACGACCTAAGGCTGCCATCTTGACTGTGACGACCTAAGCATGCCATCTTTGACCTG
>NW_019944720.1:4143-8598 GCF_002910315.2 Salvelinus sp. IW2-2015
TACACAGTATTGGTTTGTTTTCTTCTCATTCCGTACCCGTCTCATGTTTTTTTTTAATCTGCATTCTTCTTTATTAAACTCACCTTCTTCACCTGCCTCCTGACTCCTTGTGTATACATTACATAGAGTAACAGTGGTCTAACTCACCTTCTGCACCTGCCTCCTGACTCCTAGTGTATACATTACATAGAGTAACAGTGTCTAACTCACCTTCTGCACCTGCCTCCTGACTCCTAGTGTATACATTACATAGAGTAACAGTGGTCTAACTCACCTTCTGCACCTGCCTCCTGACTCCTAGTGTATACATTACATAGAGTAACAGTGGTCTAACTCACCTTCTGCACCTGCCTCCTGACTCCTAGTGTATACATACATAGATATGTTGATTCACACGTCCAGGGTATTACTCTGAGAGAGGAGCTGATGTTGATTCACACGTCCAGGGTATTACTCTGATAGAGGAGCTGATGTTGAATCACACGTCCAGGGTATTACTCTGATAGAGCTGATGTTGATTCATACGTCCAGGGTATTACTCTGATAGAGCTGATGTTGAATCACACGTCCAGGGTATTACTCTGAGAGAGGAGCTGATGTTGAATCACACGTCCAGGGTATTACTCTGATAGAGGAGCTGATGTTGAATCACACGTCCAGGGTATTACTCTGAGAGAGGAGCTGATGTTGATTCACACATCCAGGGTATTACTCTGTATTGGGAAAAGAACTGATGTTCAAATCAAATCACATCAAATGTTATTTGTCACATGCGTTGAATACAGTGAAATGCTTCCTTACAAGCCCTTTAATCCTCTTACGGATTCGCACCTTTTTTTCAATTTTATCCAAAAATGACATACCCAAATCTAACTGCCTGTAGCTCAGGATCTGAAGCAAGGATATGCATTTTATTGACACCAATTGAAAGGAAACATTTTGAAGTTTGTGGAAATGTGAAATTAATGTCGGAGAAAATAACACATTAGATCTGGTAAAAGATACCAGCATCTTTGAAATGCMAGARAAAGGCCAAAATATATTACTCCAGCGCATTTCAGATGTTGGCCACTAGATGGCAGCAGTGTATGTGCAAACTGTTAGACTGATCCAATGAACCATTGTATTTCCGTTCAAAATGTTGTATCAAGACTGCCCAAATATACCTCATTTGTTTATCAATAACTTTTATGTTCACAATTGTGCACTCTCCTCAAACAATAGCATGGTATTCTTTCACTGTAAAGGGGTTAGGTAGCAGGGTATAGGGTGTGTGTGAGAGAGAGAGAATGAATGTGGTTAGTGTGGAGCTAACTGGAGCTCTCCTTTTTAATGAAGCTGCCATCAACTGGGATGACAGTACAGGCACCGGCTTACTGCATTATGGAGGTTTGGTCTCTCTCTCTCTCTCTCTCTCTCTCTCTCTCTCTCTCTCTCTCTCTCTCTCTCAGGTCACTTTTGGGTAAACAGAACAAGCATTGGATGGTCCTAAGAGAGCCTAGCCCTTGTAGGTCACAACCGCGGTAGCTTTCAGCAGGGAACTTAATACTTAAAATGCCGTCTCTTTTCGATTAAAATTGAAGCAACATTTATGTCTATGAAACTAGACGATTATAACTAACGGAAGACGGCTGAATGCCGGGCGGAACGCTTGGGACGGACGGACGGACAGACAGACAGACGGTACGGCGACGGGCGACGGGCGACACGACCGACAACCGACGGACTGACTAACTAAAACCAACTCTCTTTTCAGATGAGCAGACCTTTCTGGTCCCTGTAAATGGAGATTTAGTGTGTACTGTATTAAGGTATTAATGAGCTTGTACAGTAGGGGCATTACCACACACCACACACACACACACACACACACACACACCACACACAACACACCACACACACACACCACACACACACACCACCACACACACACACAACCACACCACACACACACCACACACACACACACAACACAGACACACATCGCGTGAACATAGCCCCTAGGTCTTCCTAAATCCAGCTTTATCCCTTCTGGTAAATATTGCTCCTCTCTCTGCCAACACTCTCTTACCCACAGATCAAAACAACACAGGCACGAACTGCATCAGCCCCAACACTCTCTACCTCCCCCTCCCCTCTTCCCCCCTCTTCTTCCAGCTCTTCCAAGCCCTTTCCCTTCACTCTACCTCCGCTCTTCCTCCTCTCCCACCTTCCTCCCCCCTTTCCGCCCGTCACCTATCCTCCCCCTTTTCCTCTTTCTCCCTCCCCTCCCCCTCCACCCCTCTCTTCCTCCCCTTCCCTCTTCCTTCCTCTTCTTCCCAATACCCTAACCCTCTTCCTCCCCCTCTCCTCCCCTTTTCTTCACCCTCATCTTCCTCACCCCTTCTCCCCCCTCCCTCCCTCTTCTTCCCCTCCCCTTCCGCACCCTCTAAAGCGGTAACATCTCCAAGGGGGTAACTCTATCAGAGGTCTGGAGGGATGGTTTCCCAGTATTTAGAGGAAAGACTACAGTATACCAGGATGTCCTTGATGAAACTATATTTGCGTCCCAAATGGCACCGTTATACTCTATATAGTGTACTATGATAGACCAGAGACCATATGTGGCTGTGTAAAGGAGACAGGTCAATGAGTACCATTTCGAAAGGCGGTCCTGGAGTAATGTTAGAGGCCAACAGGACCCATCCCTGGAGTAATGTTAGAGGAAGTGGACGACCAACAGGACCCATCCCTGGAGTAATGTTAGAGGTACCAACAGGACCCATCCTGGAGTAATGTTAGATAGAGGACACAACAGGACACCATCACTGGAGTAATGTTGATAGAGGTACCAACAGACCATCACTGGGAGTAATGTTAGAGTAGACTGGAAGCAACAGGACCCATCCCTGGAGTAGATATGTTAGAGTAGAGGACCAACAGGACCCATCCTGGAGTATGTTAGAGGTGGGTACCAACAGGACCCATCCCTGGAGTAATGTTAGATAGAGGACCAACAGGACCATCCTGGAGTAATGTTAGATGAAGGTTACACAGGACAGCACTCTGGAGTAAGTTAGATAGAGGTACAACAGGACCATCCTGAGTAATTTATCAGTACTAAACTAGGATAAGATTTTCGTGAAGATTCTTGTTTCTGACAGATTCTAGTTCTTATGAGACGATTCATCATTTTGTCTCGTCTGTGGACAGATTCTCATGTTTCTTGGCATAGATTCTCATGTTCTCTGGACAGATTCTCTGTTCTCTTGGACAGATTCTCATTTCTTTGATTCTTATGGACAGATCTCATGTTCTCTATGGACAGATTCTCATGTTCTCTAAGGCAGATTCCATTTTCTCTAAGAGATTCTCATGTTCTCTATGGACGAAGATCTCATGTTCTCCTAGGAAATTCTCATGTCTCTGGACAGATTCTCATGTCTCTAGGACAGATTCTCATGTTTCTATGGACGATTCTCATGTTCTCTAGGACAGCATTCTCATGTTCTCTAAGGACAGATTCTCATGTTCTCGTGGACAGATTTCTTGTTCTCATGGACAGATTCTCATGTTCTCTAAGGACGATTCTCATGTTCTCTAAGGCAGATTCGTTCATGTTCTCTAAGGACAGATTGTCTCCAATAGAGTTCTCTATGGACAGATTCTCATGTCTCATGGACAGATTCTCATGTTCTCTAGACAGATTCATGTTCTCTATGGACAGTTCTCTGTTTCAGGACAGAATTCTCATGTTCTCTATGGACAGATTCTCATGTTCTGCAGTTCTCATGAGACAGATTCATTATATCATGTTCTCTGATGGACAGATTCTCATGTTCCTATGGACAGATTTCATTGTTCTCTAAGGACAGATTCTCATTGTTCTCTAAGGACAGATTCTCATGTTTCAGGGATATCGTTAGGAGGACAAGTTCTCATGTTCTCTGTGGACAGCATCTCTTAATGTTCTCTAAGGACAGATTCTCATGTTCTACTTGATTGGACAGATTTCCATGTTTCTCTATGGAGACAGATCAATTTCATTGTTCTCTATGGACAGATTCTCATGTTCTCTAATGGACAGATTTCTCATGTTCTTCGTATGGACAGATTCTTATGTTCTCGTGGACAGACTATTTTCGTTGCATGTTCTCTGCAGTTTTCTCTATGGACAGATTCTCATGTTCTCTATGGGACAGATTCTCATGTTCTCTATGGACAGATTTCTCATGTTCTCTATGGACCAGCGATTCTCATGTTCTCTAGGACGATCTCATTGTTCTCTTAGTGACAGTGATCTCATCCTCTATGACGTTCTATGTTTCTCTATGGACATGGTTCTCGTGGAGAAGTATTCTCATGTTCTCTTGGACAATTTTCTCATGTTCTCTATGGCATATTCTCTGTTCCTGTGGCAGGTTCCATGTTCTTGTGGGGACTCATGTTCTCTATGGACAGTTTCATGTTCTCTAA
>NW_019944720.1:10331-23110 GCF_002910315.2 Salvelinus sp. IW2-2015
GCCCTCTCTCCTCTCTCTCTCTCTCTCTCTCTCTCTCCTTCTCTCTCTCTCTCTCTCTCTGGGTTATGCAGTGTATGTGTTATGTTAGAGCACGGCAGGGCATCATTGTGTGTCTGTTTACAGTGAGTCAGTGATTCTATAGTGCTCTGGTCCTAAAGTAGTGCACATATAAGGAATAGCGAGTTCCATAGGGCTCTGGTCAGGAACAGTTTATTACTGGTCACCCATTCCAAAACAAACTGCAACTCTTTGTTAACCTTTCACGAGTATCATCCCGGATCGGAGCACCCCCACCCCACACACTGATTAGCATAGCTAGCATAGCGTCACAAGTAACTTGTAGCATCTAAATAATCATTAAATCACAAGTCCAAGACACCAGATGAAAGATACAGGTCTTGTGAATAAAGCCACCATTTCAGATTTTAAAATGTTTTACAGGGAAGACACAATATTAAATCTATTAGCTAACCACGTTAGAAAGGAGAGGATTTTTTCACTCCCAACGTTTTTCCTGCGTCAGTAGCTATCACTAATTCGACTAAATAAAAAATATATATAGCCACTAACCAAGAAACAAATTCATAAATGACAGTCTGATAACATATTTATGGTATTGCATAGTTTTTTTTGAAAATGATTGCATTTTTCAGGTATAAATCACAGTTCTACTTGCAGCTGCATTCTGAAAAGGTGCCGACCAGCCAGAATAATTACAGAGACAACGTCATATAAACTAATTACTCATTAAAACATTCCAGAAAATACACGGTACAGATATTGAAGCCCAACATCTGGTGAATCAAACATATTTCAGAATTATAAAATGTTTTATAACGAAACAAAATGTAGCGCTAAATTAGCATAGCTATACCAGGCAGATTCGGCTGGCGCCCACGGCAAGTCACTGCACAAAACAGATATGAATATAACATCTAAATTGGGTCTACTAATGGCTGTCTTTCATCAGAATGTTGATCAAAGTGTCCATTGTCAGATGAGTTGTTGGTTGCGTTCAGAGTCGTTCTTCCCTCCCATTTAGCAAGGGTACCGGTGGTGGCACGTTATCTCAAACGATACTAAAATCTAAAAACTGAACACCGCAAAATCCCTAAAAAATTCAAATAATCTGATTAAACAATTGAAAAACATACATTACGATGATCTAGTCACATGTATCAAACAAACTTCGACACGGAGATAATAATGGCCGCAAACACAAGAAAAACGAGCTCTAATTCCATCCAATGGACCGGAAGTTGTCGGTCATGCCAAAGATTTTCTTCTCATTTCACGTCAGGTCCCAGATAGACAAGAAATTTTTCCTCTGACGTCCTCCTAGACACCCAGAGGAAGCCCAGGGTGAGTTGTTTCGGGTCATAGGAGGCATGACCATATATAGGCAAGAGCTTTGAAGCCAGCACAAACATCTTGATTTATGTTTCTTGGTCATTGGAAGTGCTGTGAAATGACTTCTGAATCACTCAGAGACAAAATTGAAAACGGTTTAGAAAACTGGAGATTGTTTTTTTCCAAGGGTATTATTTATATGCATATAGTAAGAGCAATAATTAGAAGAGGCAGTTTAATCTGTTGAGGCCATTTATGCTATGCGAAAACAGCACCCCCTGTATTGACAAGAATTAAGGGTTTCAGTGACTTCATTAGCTGTGGTTGCTGATGCGTATATGGTTGAATCATCAGCATACATGGACACACATGCTTTGTTCAATGCCAGTGGCAGGTCATTGGTAAAAACAGAAAAAGATGGAGGGCCTGAGAGAGCTGCCCTGTGGTACACCGCGTTTAGCTGCGGGACTAATCCTAATGCCGTCTCTTTTCATAACATACAGCACATTTAGCTAATGGAACTAACGAACTAACGGACAGACGGCACGACGGACAGAGACAAGACAGAGACGGACGGACACGGACCGAACCGACGGGACTGACTAACTAAAAAAAACAACTCTCTTTCAGATGAGCAGACCTTTCTGTACCCCTGAAATGGAGATTTAGTGTGTACTGTATTAAGGTATTAATGAGCTTGTCAGTAGGGCATTACACACACACACACACACACACAAACACACACACACACACACACACACACACACACACACACACACACACACACACACACACACACACACACACACACACACACACACACACACCACACACACACACACACCACACACACAGACACACATCGCGTGAACATATCCCCTAGGCTTTCTAAATCCCAGCTTTATCCCTTCTTGGTAAATATGCTCCTCTCTCTGCCAACACTCTCTTACCCACAGATCCAAACAACACAGGCACGAACTGCATCAGCCCCAACACTCTCTACCTCCCCCTCCCTCTTCCCCCCTCTTCTTCCAGCTCTTCCAAGCCCTTTTCCCCTTCACTCTACCTCCGCTCTTCCTCCCTCTCCCACCTTCCTCCCCCTCTCCGCCCCGTCACCTATCCTCCCCCTTTTCCTCCTTTCTCCCTCCCCTCCCCCTCCACCCCTCTCTTCCTCCCCTTCCCTCTTCCTTCCTCTTCTTCCCAATACCCTAACCCTCTTCCCCCCTCTCCCTCCCCTTTTCTTCACCCTCCCTCTTCCTCACCCCCTCCCCCCTCCCTCCCTCTTCTTCCCCTCCCCTTCCGCACCCTCTAAAGCGGTAACATCCTCCAAGGGGGTAACTCTATCAGAGGTCTGGAGGGATGTGATCCAGTATTAGAGGAAAGACTACAGTATACCAGGATGTCCTTGATGAAACTATATTTGCGTCCCAAATGGCACCGTATACTCTATATAGTGTACTATGATAGACCAGAGACCATATGTGGCTGTGTAAAGGAGACAGGTCAATGAGTACCATTTCGAAAGGCGGTCCTGGAGTAATGTAGAGGACCACAGGACCCATCCCTGGAGTAATGTTAAGGAACAACAGGACCCATCCTGGAGTAATGTTAGAGGTACCAACAGGACCATCCTGGAGTAATGTTAGATAGAGGAACCAACAGGACCCATCCCTGGAGTATGTTGAGACAACACCATCCCTGGAAGTAATGTTGATAAGAGGAACAACAGGCCCATCCCTGGTAATGTTAGAGGAACCAACAGGGACCCATCCCTGAGTAATGTTAGAGGTACCAACAGACCCATCCCTGGAGTAATGTTAGATAGAGGAACAACAGGACCCATCCCTGGAGTAATGTTAGAGGTACCAACAGGACCCATCCCTGGAGTAATGTTAGATAGAGGACCAACAGACCCATCCCGGGTAATGTGAGATGGTACCAACAGGACCCATCCCTGAGTAATGTTTAGAGGTACCAACAGGACCCCATCCCTGGAGTAATGTTAGATGAGGACAACAGGACCCTCCTGGAGTAATGTTTAGAGGAACCAACAGGACCCATCCCTGAGTAATGATCGAGTCATACAGTATTGCGTACTACCAAACGTAGGAGAAGATCTTTTTCTCGGTGGACAGATTCTCATGTTTCTCTATGGACAGATTCTCATGTTCTTATGGACGATTCTCATGTTCTCTATGGACAGATTCTCCTATGTTCTCTAAGGACAGATTCTCATGTTCTCTAGGACAGATTCTCATGTTCTCTTAGGACAGATTCTCATGTTCTCTAGGACAGATTCTCATGTTCTCTAAGGACAGATTCTCATGTTCTCGATGGACAGATTCTCATTGTTCTCTAAGACAGATTCTCATGTTCTCTATGGACGATTCTCATGTTCTCTAAGGACAGATTCCATGTTCTCAGTGGACAGAATTCTCATGTTCTCTAAAGGACAGATTCTCATGTTCTCTATGGACAGATCTCATGTTCTCTATGGACAAATTCTCATGTGTCTCACTATGGACATGATTCTCATGTTCTCTAAGGACATGATTCTCATGTTCTCTAAGACAATTTCTGTTCTCGAAGACAGATTCTCATGTTCGTCTAAGACAGATCTCATGTTCTCTAGGACAGATTCTCATGTTCTCTATGGACGATCATGTCGATCGTCTCATGTTCTCTAAGGACAGATTCTCATGTTCTCTAAGGACAGTTTCTTCATGTTCTCTAAGGACAGATTCTCATGTTTCTAAGGACAGATTCTCATGTTCTCTATGGACAGATACTCATGTTCTCGTGGACAGATTCTCATGTTCTCGTGGGACAGATCTCATGTTCTCTATGGACAGATTCTCATGTTCTCTATGGAAATTCTCATGTTCTCGTTGGACAGAATTCTCATGTCTCTAGGACAGATTCTCATGTTCTCTAATGGACACGATTTCTCATGATTCTCGTGGACAGATTCTCATGTTCTCGTGGCAATTCTCATTTCTCGTGGACAGTGCTCATGTTCTCTAAGGACAGATTCTTCATGTTTCTCATGGACAGATTTCTCATGTTCTCGTGGACAGATCTCATGTTCTCGTGACAGATTCTCATGTTCTCTATGGCATTCTCATGGAGATTCTCATGTTCTCTATGGACAGATTTCTCATTTCGGACAGATTCTCATGTTCTCGTGGACAGATTCTCATGTTCTCGTGGACAGATTCTCATGTTCTCTAAGGACAGATTCTCATGTTCTCTAAGGACAGATTCTCATGTTCTCTAAGGACAGATTCTCATGTTCTCGTGGACAGATTCCCATGCTCATACGAGCAGCAGTAGTTCCTGGTTTTGGGTTTTTGTTATTGATTATTTGGAAGAATCAGGACAGGGCAAAGGCAGTGCTTTTACTGGTGTGGGGACTTTCAAGCCCATGTGTGGATGATAAATTGTTTCCACTAGATTCCACAGCCACAACGTCAAAATTCGCTGTATCTTAAAAATGTGTAAAAACTAAAATGTGCTTTTGCCTATGATAAACTCTGGTGAAATTATCAGAAAGGGAGGGGTTTGGCCGAGAGTTTCCATTTGAGAGGGAGGAGACTTCGCTTCCTTCCTTTGAACAAAGGTAATCACAATTGTTAACGGAGAGCTTGGACAATGTATCCGTTCTGTGTTTTACTTTGATGAAAGACTCAAGTTTACGAGTGTTTCCCGTCTGGTTGACTTCTTGTGAAKAATTTGTGTTTCATCCATTTTGATGGCTCCACTTAGGTGGTAAAGTAAGGGTCAAATAATACAGCATTCCCCCCAGAAGTAAAACAGGAAATGACAAAATTTGTGTGAGAGAATTGTACTTCTGGGTAACTGAGATTACTGAAACAGCAACTGTTCTCTACAGTTATACCTGTTAAACTGTACCTACTCAAACGTTGGCTGGCTAGGGGACACATTGAGCATTGATGAAAAATGTAAACAGTACTCAGTAAAGTTTTGGAAAAAATCAAATCGGATGTATTCCTGTCTTCCAGACAGTGCTAGTTGCAGGAGAGGCAGAGCAAGAGATAGTGTAGGTGTGTAGGTGTAGGTGTGTAGTGTGTGTGTGTGTTGTAAGCATGTAGTGTGTGTGTGTAGGTGTGTAGTGTAGGGTCGTGTAGGTGTGTGTGTGTAGGTGTGTGTGTGTGTGTGTGGTGTGTGTGTGTGTGTGTGTGTGGTGTGTGTTGTGTTGTGTGTGTGTTTGGTGTGTTGTGTGTGTGTGTGTGTGTGTGTGTTGTGTGTGTTTGTGTGTGTGTGTAGTGTGTGTATGGGTGTAGGTGTGTTGTCTGTGTGTAGGTGAGTGGGTTGTAGTGGTAGTGTGGTGTGTGTTTGGTGTGTGTGATGTGTGTGTGTGTGTGTGTGTGTAGGTGTGTAGTATGTTTGTTAGATGTTGACAGCGCTCTCTCATTCTCACCCAGTGCGTGCAGAGACCATATGCTTCCTCCGCTGTTTGCCAGGTCTGAGTAAACTTCAAAGCGTCAAACTGCAGAAAACAAAGTGCTTATGGAGCATCTTATAGTCCTGGTTCATTACCGTCAAGTTGTATCCGGGACATCCAGGGTTAAGTATCTGTAATGAACTCTTATAATGGGCAGATCGTCAAGCCAATCTAGCCGGGTGATTAAACCATTGTTAGAGTGAAAACGTTCAGTCTGGATTAGTTTGATCGAATCTCTGAAAGTTTGAAGATAGTTGTCTTCCAGAAACAGAACATAGAGTAGAGTAACAACTACTAGGAGACCCAGCCCAGCCCACAGTTAGTTTAGCTGACCCAGTCTGACTACACTCGTGTTCCCCTGGCGCTGTCAGCCTTCTCTGGGTAGGATGGGAGGAGATGGATTCTTCTGGGTGGTGCGGTCCTTCTTCAGGGGCTGGGTACGGAGCTTACATGCATGTTAGCATGTAAATCTTGTTGCGTTATGCCAACAAAAGCCGCTGCACAACACAGCACGACACTAAACAATACATTAGTTGCATTATATCAGTGACAAACAGTGCCCACAAACTGTTAGGGCCTACATAAAGCTGTCCCAACAGCAGTCCCAACAGCAGTCCCAACACTTTACCACTGCTACACCTGTTTATAGGTGGAGCCTTGTCTGGCAGCGAAACAGTTAATTCAGCCTCATTTACTGCCTTTTAAAAAAATACAACAGATATGGTTGACTTGTTAAACAAATGTGGTTTCTACTGACAATTGAGATGTACAAACTATGGCCTAAGGGGACGACAAGCGGATAAGAGGCGATCTGTAGTTTCGATTAAGACATTAATGAGCGAGCTAGGACAGACAGAGTCAATATAGCTATTTGTACAGCAACAGAATTCAGAACGTGGGCTGTTCTCACAGTATTCTCCCTGTACACCGAGTCAGAACTGTAGGATAAATAAAGAGGGAATATAAGCAGACAATGAAAGCTCTTTGTCACATCCTGATCTGTTTCACCTGTCTTTGTGCTCGTCTCCACCCCCTCCAGGTGTCACCCATCTTCCACATTATCCCCTGTGTATTTATACCTGTGTTCTCTGTTTGTCTGTTGCCAGTTAGTTTTGTTTGTGAAACCCACCAGCGTTTGTTCCCCTGCTCCTGTCTGTTCCCTTGCTCCTGTTTTCTAGTCCTTTCTGATTTTGACCATTCTGYCTGCCCTGAGCCTGAGCCTGCCTGCCCTGAGCCTGAGCCTGCCTGCCGTTCTATACCTTACCCCATCTCACTGGATTATTGACCCCAGCCTGCCTTTGACCTGTCGTTTGCCTGCCCCTTGTATTAGAAATAAACGTTTGTTTCTTCGACACTGTCTGCATCTGGGACATACCTGAAACGTGATACTCTTACAATATTCGATGATGACATTTYTCTAACACAGGCTATAGGCTACATGTGCACCACCAAGTCAGAACACTATGCTACATTATGAGGGGGAAAAGCACCTCATTATTACGCATGGGCAACTAAGATTTTGGAAGTATGATGTTGACATGATCAGTCCAGTCAAAGCTACTGTAGATATAATGTGATTTGATGTCATTTTATATGTGGCCAATGACCTTGAGCCTTCTTGGATGGGCACTTCTAATGTATCTCTATAACAGCACCCAAGGGGCTTGAATTTTCGAGCTCTACCCTTAGATTTTGTGGTGACGTAGTGTCCCCATGAGTGACAGAACACTGAGCCAATCACGGCGCAACCAGAGAACATTGCCAACCCCTACGCTCTGTGTTTTCCGCTGGCTGCCCCACCGCCACAGAAAGCACTGAGCTAGGCTGAAACACCTGCGTTTTGAAGTTGCCTTATTCAAGAAGGAGACCAGGTTTATATGCGTCCTTAATAACTTAATGTTGTTTGTTTTTTACATAGTTTGCAAACTGATATGTGACAGGTGTTAATGCCAAAATAACATGCAAAACAGGCACACACAAAAAATATATATATCTATATTTTTTTTGCTAAACAGGTGGGGCCCTGGGGGCCACTGATGCATGCATACGCACACGCACACACCATACACACACCATACACACCATACACACACCATGCACCCCACACACACACCATACACACACCCTACACACCCACACACACACCATACACACCACACACAATACACACCATACACACCACACACACACACACCTTACACACCCACACACACACACCATACAACACACCATACACACCACACACACCAACACACACACCAATAACACACACACCATACACACCACAGACACACCACACCACACACACCAGCACACCACACACACACACACCACACACAGAGGATAGGGATGGTGTGTTCCTGGCTCACTGGTTAGAGAGAGGAGCAAGGAATTAGGGGGAGGAGGATGTGTCAGGCAGGCAAGAACAGAACAGAAATACCACTATCACAAAATCACACTAGAGATGAGATGATGAGAGAGAGAGGTGTGAGAAGAACAGAAAAGACAGAAACAGAGAAGAGAGAGAGGAGAGAAGAGAGAAGAGAGAGAGAGACGAGAGAGAGAGAGAGAGAGAGAGAGAGAAGAGAGAGAGAAGAGAAGAGACAGAGAGAGAAGACAGAGAGAGAGAGAGAGACAGACACACACAGAAGAGAGAGAGAGAGAGAGAGAGAGAGAGAGAGAGACGAGAGAGAGAGAGAGAGAGAGAGAGAGAGAGAGAGAGAGAGAGAGAGAGAGAGACCAGAGAGAGAGAAGAGAGAGAGAGAGGAGAGAGAGAGAGAGAGAGAGAAGAGACAGAGAGAGATAGAGAGAGAGAGGAAGAGACGAGAGAGAGAGAGAGCAGGAAAGGAGAGAGGAGAGAGAGAGAGAGAGATAGAGAGAGAGATGGAGAGAGAGAGAAGAGAAGACAGAGAGAGAGAGAAGATAGAGAGAGATAGAGAGAGAGAGGGGGGGTGGGTATATTCTCTGTTGTTTAACATCAAAAGGCACATTTTTCATTGACACATTGCCTAGGATGTTTAACATCCTCTGTCATGCAATTATGAATGATACCAAACAATGAATTAAGAGCCCTTGTTATCTATTTTGATGTCAATACAGTCTGTTATCTGAAGGTCAGTATACCAACATAAATATAGTTGCATCATTATATGACATAAGTCTTTTGTAATGATTAATAATTCAACAAAGAGTAATATGGTCCTAATTTTACAAGTGAAATAGTAAACTCCAAAGTTCATGTCTGTGGTTGAACCAGAATCAAAGGAGACGTTGTGTATGGCAATTCTTTTTTTAAGCCCTGGAAGCAGCCATTCACCAGACTTTCAAGTTTAATAATGTCAAAATGCCTTGGGAATTTTCCCAGAGGTGGATTTGGCGCATGTGCACTTGCTCAAAAACAACACAGACTTTGCAGACCAGACATTTTTTGGTTGCATGTAACTTATTATTTAGACATTTTTTTGGAATTACATACCGGCCTGAACGGCAGTAGTGATGATAGTTGCTCAGCGAAACTCCATTATTTGGTGAGTACCGAATGAACGTATTTTGACATTATTACGCTTGAAAAGCCGGCGAAAGCCAAGTTGAATGGCTGCTTCCTTGGTTTAAAGGAGATTTTGCCATATTCAACGTCTCCTTTAAAGCCGTATTCTGGTTCAGTCTGTGGTGTTTGGTGCGCGATATTAAGGGTCATTCGTGTACTGTTTGATAGAGGGTAACGGGCTGTAGTGCTCTTTGTGTGTGTAGTGTTGGAGCGGAGAGCCTCTATGCCCATTGGAGTCTCCCTCTGCTCTGAAGTTCACTCCGCCCCCGCGTGCTTCAGGCTGGCGGCGCTGTGCAGTTCTCCTCTCCTCCTCTCATCTGCCTCTCCAAATTCAGCGCGCTCCACTTCTCCTCTCTCTAGCCGTGTGCCTGCGTACAGACGGACCTACCGACCGCGTAAAACACGCTTTTATCTCTCAATAGACGGACAATAAGGACACAGATGTCTCCACTATTYACATTAGGAGCGTTTCCGCACTGAACTGAATTACCGGTACATTCATCACGCCTTCGATTTGTCACCATTTTTAAATGAAAAAAATGACATTGGCGTGGAATTGTGGTGGACGGTTTTACTTGAAAGTGTGGACGTGCTTTTTCAGCCTTGCAGTGCTCAGGACTCTCTCTATACCTGCTAATGAAGGTAAGTGGACATAGTTAAAACATGTATTTATAATGTGTCAATACATTTGATTGTTATTCACCTTTGATTACCTTTCCATGAAGGCAATCATTACCTTTAAACAAGGCTGATGCCCGACACTGATAAAGATACCAGTTGGCAAAAGAGCATTGATTGCGAGACGCGCAACGCAATTGACATGTCAGCCAGAGGCTGGTTTTACTCATTATGAACGTTYTACATTTTGTGTAGATTAGACATCTAACTAACATTTTGCCTTAAACATGGTTTGTAAATAGGCTTGGTCTCAGTGTTATTGATGCGAAGGAAGAGTGAGTCTCTCTCAGACATTGTTACAGCACTAAACGACCATTTCATTCCGGATCAATACCAGTGTGACAACTTCTTGACACCGTGTTAGATATTCTATATCCCAAATAGATATTGTATTTAGTCGAGCCTTACAGAGCTGTACAAATATACTAGTCTAGTTTAAGTGCTGTGAAAGTTCAGCTATTTTCCCCATGTTTCCAACCGTCTTGTTGGTTGACCGGCAGACTGTGCGTGAACAGCATTTAAATATCCTGTGATAAATTATGCCATTACCACCTTATCATGTCATTATCCTACCAGACAGACATGAGGTCAGCTCGACTAGTTATGACATTGTCCGGTTGTGAAGTTCCCCTTATTTAGGCTACTATGAATTTGATATAGATTTGGGACATTCGGTAATGGCCAGGGGAAAGTTCCAAAATGWCCTGTTTGTGACAGGAACTATGGTATTTGAAATCCTATGGACTTAATTATAAAAACGTTCATACAAACGTAATGAGACGTCATCAATGTCACATGTAGACATATCATATATGAGCCCTCCTCTCTCTCTACCACACATGCGGACACTATTTGTGATCAATTATAGTCAAAATAGAGTCTCAGGAGATTCTCTTTTAAATTTAGTTATAGTATTTTGACCTCTAAACATACAGTTCATTTCTTGACATTCTGTGCATTATATTTCTTGACATTCCGTCCATTATATTTCTTGACATTCCGTCCATTATATTTCTTGACATTCCGTCCATTATATTTCTTGACATTCCCGTCTCATTATATTCTGACATTCTGTCCATTATAATTTCTTGACATTCCGTCCAATTATAATTTCTTGACATTCCGTCCATTATATTTCTTGACATTCCGTCATTATATTTCTTGACATTCCGTCCATTATATTTCTTGACATTCCGTCCATTATATTTCTTGACATTCGTCCATTATATTTCTTGACATTCCGTCCATTAATATTTCTTGACATTCCGTCCATTATATTTTGACATTTCCGTCCATTATATTTCTTGACATTCTCCATTATATTTCTTGACATTCCGTCCATTATATTTCTTGACATTCTGTCCATTATATTTCTTGACATTCTGTCCATTATATTTCTTGACATTCCGTCCATTATATTTCTTGACATTCCGTCCATTTAATTTTTTGTACATTCTGTCCATTATTTTTGCTTGACATTCCGTCCATTATATTTCTTGACATTCCGTCCATTATATTTCTTGACATTCCGTCCATTATATTTCTTGACATTCCGTCATTATATTTCTTGACATCTCCATTATAATTGCTTGACATTTCTGTGCATTATATTTCTTGACATTCCTGTCCATTTATATTTCTTGACATTCCGTCCATTATATTTCTTGACATTCCGTCCATTATATTTCTTGACATTCCGTCCATTATATTTTCTTGACATTCCGTCCATTATATTTCTTGACAATTCCGTCCATTATATTTCTTGACATTCCGTCCATTATATTTCTTGACATTCCGTCCATTATATTTCTTGACATTCCTGTCATTATATTTCTTGACATTCCGTCCATTATATTTCTTGACATTCCGTCCATTATATTTCTTGACATTCGTCCATTATTATTTCTTGACATTCCGTCCATTATATTTCTTGACATTCCGTCCATTATATTTCTTGACATTCCGTCCATTATATTTTCTTGACATTCCGTCCATTATATTTTCTTGACATTCCGTCCATTATATTTCTTGACATTCCGTCCATTATATTTCTTGACATTCCGTCCATTATATTTCTTGACATTCCGTCCATTATTTTCTTGACATTCCGTCCATTATATTTCTTGACATTCTGTCCATTATATTTCTTGACATTCTGTCCATTAATATTTCTTGACATTCCGTCCATTATATTTCTTGACATTCCGTCCATTTATATTTCTTGGACATTCCGTCCATTATATTTCTTGACATTCCGTCCTTTATATTTCTTGACATCTGTCCATTATATTTCTTGACATTCTGTCCATTATATTTCTTGACATTCCGTCCATTATATTTCTTGACATTCCGTCCATTATATTTCTTGACATTCCGTCCATTATATTTCTTGACATTCCGTCCATTATATTTCTTGACATTCCGTCCATTATATTTCTTGACATTCTGTCCATTATATTTCTTGACATCTGTCCTTATATTTCTTGACATTCCGTCCATTTAATTTCTTGACATTCCGTCCATTATATTTCTTGACATTCCGTCATATATTCTTGACATTCCGTCCATTATATTTCTTGACATTCCGTCCATTAATTATTCTTGAACATTCCGTCCATTATATTTCTTGACATTCCGTCCATTTATTTTCTTGACATTCTGTCCATTATATTTCTTGACATTCCGTCCATTATATTTCTTGACATTCCGTCCATATAATTTCTTGACATTCCGTCCTTA
>NW_019944720.1:27618-31124 GCF_002910315.2 Salvelinus sp. IW2-2015
ACATTCTGTCCATTAATATTCTCTTTGGACTATTCCGTCCATTATATTTCTTGACATTCCGTCCATTATATTTCTTGACATTCCGTCCATTATATTCTTGACATTCCGTCCATTATATTTCTTGAACATTCTCCGTCCAATTATATTTCTTGACATTCGTCCATTATATTCTCTGACATTCTGTCCATTATATTTCTTGACATTCCGTCCATTATATTTCTTGACATTCCGTCCATTAATATTTCTTGACATTCCGTCCATTATATTTCTTGACATTCCGTCCATTATTTTCTTGACATTCGTCCATTATTTTCTTGACATTCCGTCCATTATATTTTTGACATTCCGTCCATTATATTTTTGACATTCCGTCCATTATATTTCTTGACATTCCGTCCATTATAATTTCTTGACATTCCTGTCCATTATATTTCTTGACATTCCGTCCCATGTATATTTCTTGACATTCCGTCCATTATATTTCTTGACATTTGCCGTCCATTATATTTCTTGAACATTCTGTCCATTATATTTTCTTGACATTCGTCCATTATATTTCTTGACATTCTGTCACATATTGAGACCTTGTGGTGTTGTGTGTGTGTGTGTGTGTGTGTGTGTGTTGTGTGTGTGTGTGTGTAGTGGTGTGTGTGTGCAATGTAGTGTGTGTGTGGTTGTGTGTTGTGGTGTGTGTGTGTGTGTGTGTGTGTGTGTGTGTGTGGTGTGTGGTGACTGTGGGTGCTGCAGTTGAATAGCCCCAGCTCAGCTGATGATGACTGGGCCTAACAAACAGCATCACTACATAACAGCACCCTAACCCCACAGGAATTCAGCCTAATGGTCTGATTCAGAGGCTGTGTGTCCCAAATGGAAAATGTTCCCTATATAGCCCATTACTTTACACCAGAGCCAAATGGAACCCTATTCCCTATTATAGTACACTACTTTAGACCAGAGCCCTAWGGAACCCTATTCCCTATGTAGTGCACTACTTTAGACCAGAACCCTATGGAACCCTATTCCCTATATAGTACACTACTTTAGACCAGAGTCCTATATAACCCTATTCTCTTTATAGTGCACTTGGGCTCATAGGGTTCTGGTCCAAAGAAGAGCACTTCTGGGACATTCAGATAGGATTTGACGTCAACACAATATATCCACAGTGATTTAGTGAAGTAACACCATAACGCTCCCACGTGAAATAATTCTCTTAGGTTTTTAAATCGTTACACACTGTATGGATAAAGAGATGTCCATTCAAACAAGTATTACGAATTAATTTGCTTCTATTGGACTCTGGGGGAGGATTTGCTGTTAAAACATTCGTCCTTTTACTGCTGAACGTAATGTAGACAAATACACTACTACCTTCTTACRTCCTTGTATCCACTCTGGGAGTAGGTCATTACATGTTAGATATTACTGTCGGACCTAGAAGCAGTTCGCTACACTCACAGTRACATCTGCTAACCACGTGTATGTGACCARTAACATTTGATTTGATTCAATGGTGACAACCACCATGAATCATTTGAATTCTCTGACTATGAGAATAATACACACTTAGTTTCACTACGGGGAAAGGGTTCTCCTGTCGTCTATTGATGTACGCCAAGAGGATCTCCTTACATCCTCTCTTTGGAGAAAGACCTCCCTGTTATCATCGACTTCACTACGACGTATTTCTACCATTTCTCCTAATTAGGATTTAGGATATGTTCCTAAGGGCACTGTTCTATCTTGAGAACTAGACAGTGTCTGTTAGCCTGCCTGCCAATCAGCTGGAACAAACCAAAGACCTACTTTCAGAAACTTTAAATAGACAGTTTGTTATGCTAGGAATGATGGCTTTTCATTGGTGAAGGAATGATGGTTGAGACGTTTCATTGGTGAAGGTATGTTGACGTTTTCACTGGTGAAAGGAATGTTGACGTTTCATTGTGAAGGAATGTTGACGTTTCATTGTGAAGAAATGTTGACGTTTCATTGGTGAAGGAATGTTGATTCATTGGTGAAGGAATGTTGACGTTTCATTGGTGAAGGCATGTTGACGTTTCATTGGTGAAGGCAATGTCGTTGTGCCCTTAACATATCGGTCATGATTCTTCAGCAACATTTTGCAAGGTCTGTTATACTATTCACTATCTCTGTCAGGTCTGTTATACTATTCACTAGCTCTGTCAGACTATTATACTATCACTATCCTGTCAGTACTGTTATACTATTCACTAGCTCTGTCAATACTGTTCAGTACCAGTAGGTCTGTCTATACTGTTCATTACCAGTAGGTCTGTCTATTACTGTTTCAAGTAGGTCTGTCTATACGTTCAGTTACCAGTAGGTCTGTCTTATACTGATCAGTTTACAGTAGGTCTGTCTATACTGATCAGTTTCCAGTAGGTCTGTCTATTACTGTTCAGTTACCAGTAGGTCTGTCTATACTGTTTATACTGATCAGTTACCAGTAGGTCTGTGGTATACTGTTCAGTTTCCAGTAGGTTCTGTCTATATGTTTATACTGTTCATTACCAAGTAGGTCTGTCTATACTGTTCAGTTACCAGTCGGTTTTTGTCTATACTGTTCAGTTACCAGTCGGTCTGTCTATACTGTTCGGTTACCAGTAGGTCTGTCTATACTGATCAGTTTCAGTAGTCTGTCTATACTGTTCAGTTTCCAGTAGGTCTGTCTATACTGTTCAGTTACCAATCGGTCTGTCTATACTGTTCAGTTACCAGTAGGTCTGTCTATACTGTTCGGTTACCAGTAGGTCTGTCTAATACTGATCAGTTACATCGGTCTGTCTATACTGTTCAGTTACCAGTCGTTTGTCTTACTGTTCAGTTACCGTCGTCTTCTAATACTGATCAGTTACCAGTAGTTCTGTTCTATTGTATGGCTCACAGAATGATCACTATATTTGAGTTATGTGAAAAAGGTGTTTTTCATTTCAAATCTTCCAATGTGTTCTACATACTAACTGTGTCCTTCCTGTGTTTCTGCAGTGAATTTACTGGACTCTCGCTCTGTCATGGGGGACCTGGGTGGATCGCCTACCCAAAGAATGGGGTGAGTGGTACTTCATAAATGCTCACACAAACTTCAGTCTCCTTTTCAGTCTGCCCGGACCAATCCTCATCAGTGTCTGTCCCAGCTCAATCAGCTCAGCCCCAACTCAGCTCAGCCCCAGCTTCAGCCAACCTACTCAGCCCAGCCCAGCCCCAACCCAGCTCGACCCAGCTCAGCCCCAGCTCAGCCCCAGCTCAGCCCCAACCCAGCTCCACCCCAGCTCAGCCCCAACCTAGCTCAACCCCAGCCCAACCCAGCTTAGCCCCAGCTCAGCCCCAAACCAGCTCAACCCCAAGCTCAGCCCCAGCTCAAAGCCCCAGCCCAGCTCCCACTCCCCCAGCTCAACCCCAACCTAGCCCAACCCAGCTCAGCCCCAGCTCCCAACCCAGCTCAACACCCCAGCTCAGCCCCAGCTCAGCCCCAGCCCAGCTCCAAC
>NW_019944720.1:31916-53706 GCF_002910315.2 Salvelinus sp. IW2-2015
CAACCCCAGCTCCAAGACCAGCTCACCCCAGCTTCAGCCCCAACCTAGCTCAGCCCCAGCCAACCCAGCTTAGCCCCAGCTCAGCCCAACCCGCTCAACCCCCAGCCCTAACCCAGCTCAACCCCAGCTCAACCCCAGCTCAACCCCAGCTCAGCCCCAGCTCAACCCCAGCTCAGCCCCAACCCAGCTCAGCCCAGCTCCACCCCAAGCTCAACCTCAGCCCAACCCAGCTCCACCCCAAGCCTCAGCCCCAACCCAGCTCAACCCCAGCTCAGCACCAGCTCAGCCCCAACCCCAGCTCCACCCAGCTCAGCCCCAACCTAGCTCAACCCCAGCCCAACCCAGCTACCCAGCTCAGCCCCAACCCAGCTCAGCCCAGCTCCACCCCAGCTCAACCCCAGCCACCAGTCAACCCCAGCTCAGCCCCAGCTCAGCCCAACCCTAGCTCAACCCCAGCTCAGCCCCAGCTCAGCCCCAACCCAGCTCAGCCCAGCTCCACCCCAGCTCAACCCAGCTCAAACCCCAGCTCAGCCCCACAACCCAGCCCAGCCCCAGCCGCCAACCCAGCTCACCACCCAGCCAACCCAGCTCAGCCCCAACCACAACCCAGCTCAGCCCCAGCTCACCCCAACCCCAGCTACCCCCAGCCAACCCAGCTCACCCACCAGCCCAAACCCCAGTCAGCCCCAGCTATGTCGGCAACAGTTTCAACAGAATAAACAACAAAACACGCAATCAAAGGATGATGCTTGTTACTACTGTTGGATATACAGGTCAAAGGATGATGCTTGTTACTACTGTTTGGGATATAGCAGGTCAAAGGATGATGCTTGTTACTACTGTTTGGGATATAGCAGGTTTCTAAGTGATGCAGAAGATGATGCTTGTTAGTACTGTTTGGGATATAGCAGGTCAAAGGATGATGCTTGTTAGTACTGTTTGGGATATAGCAGGTCAAAGGATGATGCTTGTTACTACTGTTGGGATATAACAGGTCAAAGGATGATGCTTGTTACTACTGTTTGGGATATAAAGGTCAAAGGATGACGCTTGTTACTACTGTTTGGGATATAGCAGGTCAACGTTGGGAATCTCCCAGGCGATTGAACAACAGACAGACCTCTCATAGTCAGAGAGAGGGAAGGGAGAGAGAGAGGGAGAGAGGGAAGGGAGAGAGGGAAGGGCAGGGTTTTTAAGGTCTCCAGAGACATGCAGCTAAGGCTTCTAATTACACAGAATATTTCCTCACACTAATTTCTTATTGACTCCATAAGGGAGGGGTGGAAGGGGAGGGGCAAAGGGGAGGGGGAGGGGCAGAAGGGAGGGGGAAGGGAGGGGAAGAGGAGGGCGGAGGGAGGGAAGAGGAGGGGCGGAAGGGGAGGAGGGGGGGCGGAAGGGGGGGCAAGGGGGGAAGGGATAAGGGCAGTCTGAGCCAGCTCTGATCCTCATGAGTGCTGGGAAATCTAGTGACCAGCCTGATAGGCCCATCAATTAATTGCATCAATTACATTTTTTCCAAGAAGTGAAACGAATAGTCTGATCATTAAAACATCGAAGAAAAGCGTCTCAGCTCAAGGAAATCATCTTTGGATTGGCTCAAACGTGACCCACCACCTAAATTCGGTGTTATGTAGCAACATTTTAAATAGTGTTTTTACATTGGATTAAAGTATAGACAGAGCTTCTAATATAGTGTATACACACTGTAGTTGGGAGGGAACATGAGGAAGTAGAGACTCAGAGCTTCTAAATAGTGTATTATACACTGTAGTTGGAGGAAACATGAAGGAAGTAATGCAGCTTTAAAAGGTGATACACTTAGAATCCCATTTAGGACAAATGCATTTTGCTGTGGTTTTCACACTTGCTCTACATTAATCACTGTGAAACATATATTTAGTAAAGGAATACTTTCACCAAACTGCCAAAATGGATTCTCTGAACATTATCTCACTGAGTTTCCCCATCAGGCAAACCGTTAACAATATTACATTGAGTATTGTTGTATAACAAAGATAACCTTTCACATTGAACAGCTGCAGTGCTGTTCATTGTTTACGCCCATTTTAGCATAGTTTACACCCTCTATAGGGCGGAACACAATTGGTCCAGCGTCGTCCGGGTTCGGGTTTGGCCAGGGGGGAGGCCGTCATTGTAAAATAAGAATTTGTTCCTAACTGACTTGCCTAGTTAAACAAAGGTTAAACCCACGCATCTCTTAAAGAATTCACTTTGGAACATGTGACTGTGGCTATGTGCTAAAGCAGTGAGGTAGCGCTTAAATAAAAACTGAGAAAAGATTTCAACAATAAAATACTTTGTTAACTTCAAGTGCTAAAAATAGTAGCCTACAATTTAAGAAAAACCTAAAACACACAAACACGTAAAGGCTTAGGTTAAAATCAAAATACAAAAGATAAGATAAATATACAGTAAGATCAATATACAGGCCTATATCATCAGATCCTTGGAGTAACTTCAGGCCATGTTATGATATTAACAATGTAATCTAGCCTGAGAACATATTTCATATTTCTTTGAGAATATATATGTAATGACCATGTGCTTTTCAATATAGAAGTCTTGATCTTCTCAAAAATATATGTTTGCCTGGTTGTGTCCAGTCCGGGGGACGGCTTTCACATCTCTGGGAGGAAGGATGTCAACATTACACAGAGTGAAAGCTCCTCGGTCACAACAACACCAGGCTCCAGACCATTACAGCTGTAAAGGAGTGAAACCTGGTTCCATCTGAGTGAAACCTGGTTCCATCTGAGTGAAACCTGGTTCCATCTGAGTGAAAGCTCCTCGGTCACAACAACACCAGGCTCCAGCCCGTTACAGCTGTAAAGGAGTGAAACCTGGTTCCATCTGAGTGAAAGCTCCTCGGCCACAACAACACCAGGCTCCAGACCATTACAGCTGTAAAGGAGGAAAGCAGACTAAAATAGACAAGACATTAAAACATTACATTCCAGCAATAACATTCATTGACCCCCAAGTTCAAGCAATAAGCTCAAAGTACAAAGACAACACACCTGAAGTGTTGCGTGTTCACCTTCGATCACCTCCTTGTACTGGAGACAAGACAAAGTCCAGAAAAATAGGTTAAAACGTGACTGAATGTCCTGTAGCTTGTTATTGCCTGTTGACTACTACAGCGGTACTAAAATGCCCTGTACATAATGAACCTCCATCCAGCCAAACAATGGCAATACAGACACAAGATAACTAGCTAGATTTAGAAAACATTTAGCTTCATAATTAAAAATGGTAAAAATGGTATTGATCTAGCTCGCCAGCTAGTTTTGAGCATATAAAAAAAAAAAAAATCAAAATCTATAATCCAATAGCTATTTAGCTATAATTTCATTGTGGCTAGCTAGCTAGCCAACTTAGCATGTGTCCCTATAACGTAACATATGGTTTGATTAGCTTGCTAACAGTTAGCATTCCCACCACAGTGGCTATTTTTTGTAGCCATCTAGTTAAACATGACAAATTGGTAAACAAAGATTATCATCATGTTATACGTGGTTTAGCACATGAGCAATCAACATTAACAGCAGAAACCAACTGAGCTAACTGCTCAGCTAACTGTATTAATGTTGCTTCATCCCGCAATGAGCCGTCTGTAAACAATTGCTTTTTGCGGGATGTAGCGAGCTGTAACGGTGACTGTATGCAACTGCTAGCTAGCTAGCTCCAGGGCCTTCAGAAAGATTCACACCCCTTGAATTTTTCCACATTTTGTTACATTACAGACTTATTCTATAATGTATTTAAAAAAAAATCCCCTCATCAATCTACACACAATACAGCATAATGATGAAGTAAAAACAGGTTTTTAGAAATGTTTGCTAATTTATATAWAAAAAAAAAAWAATGTCACATTTACATAAGTATTCTGACTCTTTACTCAGTACTTTGTTGAAGCACCTTTGGCAGCGATTACAGCATCAAGTCTTCTTGGGTGTGATGCTACAAGCTTGGCACACCTGTATTTGGGAGTTTCTCCCATTTTTCTCTGCAGATCCTCTCAAGCTCTGTCAGGTTGAATGGGAAATGTCGCTGCACAGCTGTTTTCAGGTCTCCAGAGATGTTCGATCTGGTTCAAGTCCGGGCTCTGGCTGCGCCACTCAAGGACTTTCAGAAACTTGTCCCGAAGCCACTCATGCGTTGTCTTGGTTTTGTGCTTAGGGTTGTTGTCCTTTTGGAAGGTGAACCTTCACCCCAGTCTGAGGTCCTGAATGCTCTGGAGCAGGTTTTCATCAAGGATCTCTCTGTACTTTGCTCCGTTCATCTTTCCCTCGATCCTGACTAGTCTCCCAGTCCCTGCCGCTGAAAACATCCCCACAGCATGATGCTGCCATCACAATGCTTCACCGTAGGGATGGTACCAGGTTTCCTCCAGACGTGAATCTTGGTTACATCTGAACAGAGAATCTTGTTTCTCATGGTCTGAGTCTTGTCATGTGCCTTTTACTGAGGAGTGGCTTCCGTCTGGCCACTCTACCATAAAGGCCTGATTGGTGGAGTGCTGCAGAGATGGTTGTCCTTCTGGAAGGTTTTCCCATTTCCACAGAGGAACTCTGGAGCTCTGTCAGAGTGACCATTGGGTTTTTGGTCACATACCTGACCAAGGCCCTTCTCCCCCGATTGCTCAGTTTGAGGAGGCGGCCAGCTCTAGGAAGAGTCTTCGTGGTTACACACTTCTTCCATTTAAGAATGATTGAGGCCACTGTATTCTTCGGGACCTTCAATGCTGCAAACATTTTTTGGTACCCTTCCCCAGATCTGTGCCTCGACACAATCCTTTCTGGGAGGACAATTCCTGTGATTTCATACCTTGGTTTATTCTCTGACATGGACTGTCAATTATGGGACCTTATATAGACAGGTGTGTGCCTTTTCAAATCATGTCCAATCAACTGAATTTACCACAGGTGGACTGAAAATCAAGATTTAGTAACATCTCAAGGATGATCAATGGAAACAGGATGCACCTGAGCTCAATTTCGAGTCTCATAGCAAAGGGTCTGAATACTGAGTTATAATAAGGTATTTCTGTTTTTCTAAAAACCTGTTTTCACTTTGTCATTATGGGGTATTGTGATGTCATTATGGGGTATTGTGATGTCATTATGGAGTATTGTGATGTCATTAGGGGGTATTGTGATGTCATTATGGGGTATTGTGATGTCATTATGGGGTATTGTGATGTCATTATGGGGTATTGTGTGTAGATTGCTGAGGATTTTTATTTATTTAATCCATTTTAGAATAAGACTGAACATTTAACAAAATGTGGAGAAATTCAAGGGGTCTGAATACTTTCTGAAGGCACTTTTAACTGTAGACTTTTAGCTAACAATAGCTAGCAATGAAAATGAGACAATAACATATGTACATGTAGCTATCTTGGCGTTTTAACTGTTGACTTTTACCAGTGTATTGATTATGATGATTCACCGCAGACTTAAACACTTTTAAAATAATCAAATGAAATGTATTTATATAGCCCTTCGTACATCAGCTGATATCTCAAAGTGCTGTACAGAAACCCAGCCTAAAACCCCAAACAGCAAGCAATGCAGGAAGTAGTGTAGAAGTGTAGAAGCACCTTAATCCTTCCCACTCGGCTTCAACCAGTCCAGACTGCTCTTTCTCTTAGTTCTCTCTTTCTCTTAGCTCTTTCTTTATCTTTCATTCTGTGTTGAGGGGCTAGGGGGATGCCTAGGGACTGAGTACTTGGGTTTGGTGTGCGTGATGTTTAGTGCACAGTTGAGCCCCAGAAATAGTGATGGCTTGGAGTGGCTTGGAGTGAGTTACAGGGTTCAAGTGGGGAGAGAAACAGCAAAGGGTGCATTCAGAGGAGTGAACAGGAGGATAGAGAGTAACGAGTGAAAGGAAGTGAGTAAAGAAATAGAGAAGGATAAAAAGATGCAAGGAGGAAGAAAAGGTAAAGGTCAGGTTAAGAAATCCTTTCTGTTATCATCAAACACAGTTGTTCTGTCTACAGGAACAGTCTGTATAGTACAGAGAAGACAACAGGAGGAGTAAAGATCTCTAACAGTGCCAACACTAATAAACTTAAGATCACCATGTCTAGATAGAAACACAAACATTGCAAGGTAAACCCAGTGACGCTGGTCAATTAACACTGAGTATACAACACATTAAGAGCACCTTTTGCCATGACATAGACGGACCAGGTGAATCCAGGTGAAAGTTATGATCCCTTATTGATGTCACCTGTTAAATCCACTTCAATCAGTGTAGATGAAGGGGAGGAGACAGGTGGTTAAAGAAGGATTTTTAAGCCTTGAGACAACTGAGACATGGATTGTGTATGTGTGCCATTCAGACGGTGAATGGGCAAGACAAAAKATTTAAGTTTCTTTGGACGGGATATGGTGGTAGGTGCCAGGAAGTGCAACACTGCTGTGTTTTTCACGGTCAATATTTTCCCGTGTGTATCAAGAATGGTCCACCACCCAAAGGACAGTGGGAAGTATTGGAGTCAACATGGGCCAGCATCCTTGTGGAATGCTTTCGACACCTTGTAGAGTCCACGCCCAGGCAAATTGAAGCTTTTCTGCGGGCAAAGGGGGGTGTAACTAAATATTAGGAAGGTGGTCCTAATGTTTTGTCCTGTCAGTGTATCGCCGGTCCGTCCTGGGTAATCCCTTTGTGTGAGTGTACTGTACCTCCAGTCGTTGTGAAGAGCACCTCGTTATATCTTCCTGGGTGATTCCTAAATGGCTCCATATTCACTGTATAGTGGAGTACTTTTTTTACCAGATCCTTAAGGGCCCTCGTCAACTGTAGTACACTGTATAGGGAGTAGGGTTTGGGAAGCACACGCTGTTAGAGTGAGTGTCTGTTAGGCCTAATCTGTTTTAAAGCCGAGTCCAACCTGTTACTTTACATCCTGTTTATCAGCGTTAAGAGGATTTGTCTCTGGGGTCTTTGCTGAGTTGTTGTGTGTGTGTGTGTGTGTGTGGTGTGTGTGGGTGTGGTGTGTGTGTGTGGTGTGTGTTGGTGTGTTGTGTGTGTGTGTGTGTGTGTGTGTGTGTGTGTGTGTGTGTGTGTGTGTGTGGTGTGTTTTAACTCTGCTGGGTGTGTTCATCAGGGGTCCACACCAGACCTTCAGACTCAGCACTGCACACAGATACGTGCAGGCAGGCATGTAGGCAGACAGACAGACAGACTGGCAGGCATGTAGGCACACAGACAGACAGGCAGCGGCAGGTAGGCAGCAGGCATGCATGTACAGGACAGGCGACAGACTGGCAGGCATGTAGGCACACAGGAGGCAGGCAGGCATGTAGGCAGACGGCAGACAGACTGGCAGGCATGTAGGCACACAACAGACAGGCGGCAGGCATGTAGGCAGGCAGGCATAGATGTAGGCAGGCAGGCATGCTGTAGGCAGCACAGACAGACGCAGCACTGTAGGACACAGGCAGGCAGGCAGGCATGGTAGGCAGACAGGCAGACAGACTGGCAGGCATGTAGGCACACCAGACAGAAGCAGGCAGGCATGAGGCAGGCAGACAGAAGGCAGAAAAGGCAGGCAGTGGTACAGACACAGACAGGCAGGCAGCATTGTAAGGCAGAGAAGTGACAAGGCTAGGCAGGAGTGGGTAGTTATAAGGGGTAGGGTGTACTGGTAGGTATGTGATAGGTGAGTAGGTTAGATTTGGGGGAGGGGGTTTCTCTTTGTGTTTAGGTGTGGTGGCGTGTTGGGGTTCATTGGTGGGGTTGTCTCATAGCTATATGGAAAAGAACGGTTCCGGTCATGATATCGTTGGTCTAAGGGTTTTGCATTAATGTTACTTATCTTTCTTTAATTCGGTAGTAGTAGGGTAGTAGCTTGACAGGACAGACAGACAGACAGGCAGGCGCTGTGAAAAATGCCATTTGCTGTTTGAGTTGTACTGTCCCATTATCCTAACTGTTACATCTGCTTAGCAGTCGTTCAATCTTCCCAACAGTTGGGATAATGGGACAATTCTATATAATGCAATTTCTCACCTGCATTGAGGTACGTTTTCTGAGCCATTTCTGATGTTGGCTCAGCGGGGTCTTAATGCTTTCGGAAAGTATTCAGGCCCCTTCACTTTTTCCACTTTTTGTTACGTTACAGCCTTATTCTAAAATGTATTAAATTGTTCTTTCCCCTCATCATTCTACACACAATACCCCATAGTGACAAAGCAAAAACATTTTTTGTGTGCAAATTTATGAAACATTAAAACTGGAAATATCACATTTACGTAAGTATTCAGACCCTTTACTCAGTACTTTTTGAAGCACCTTTGGCAGCGATTACAGCCAGAAGTCTTCTTGGGTATGACGCTACAAGCTTGGCACACCTGTATTTCGGGAGTTTCTCACATTCTTCTCTGCAGAACCTCTCAAGCTGTAAGGTTGGATGGGGAGCATCGCTGCACAGCTATTTTCAGGTCTCTCCAGAGACGTTCGATCGGGTTCTGGCTGCGCCACTCAAGGACATTCAGAGACTTGTCCCGAAGCCACTCCTTCATTATCTTGGCTGTGTGCTTCGAGTCATTGTCTTGTTGGAAGGTGAACCTTAGCCCCAGTCTGGCACACAGCCAAAACAACGCAGAACTGGCTTCGGGACAAGGCCCTTCCCCCCCGATTGCTCAGTTTGGCCGAGCGGCCAGCTCTAGGAAGAGTCTTGGTTGTTCCAAACTTTGTCATTATGCGGTATTGTGTGCAGATTGATCAAATCAAATCAAATGTTATTAGTCACATGCGCCGAATACAACAGATGTAAACCTTAAAGTGAAATGCTGAATACAACAGACCTTAGAGTGTAGACCTTACAGTGAAATGCTTACTTATGAGCCCTTAACCAACAGTGCAGTAAAAAATTATAAATACAGATAAGAATAAGAAATAAAAGTAGCAAGTAATTAAAGAGCAGCAGTAAAATAACAATAGTTAGACTATATACAGGGGGTACCGGTACAGAGTCAATGTGGAGGCTATATACAGGGGGTACCCGGTACAGAGTCAATGTGGAGGCTATATACAGGGGTACCGGTACAGAGTCAATGTTGGAGACTATATACAGGGGTACCGGTACAGAGTCAATGTGGAGGCTATATACAGGGGGTACCGGTACAGAGTCAATGTGGAGCTAATATAAACAGGGGGTAGCCGTACAGAGTCAATGTGGAGACTATTACAGGTATTACGGTACAGAGTCAATGGGGAGGCTATATACAGGGGTACCGGTACAGAGTCAATGTGGAAGGCTATATACAGGGGGTACCGGTACAGAGTCAATGTGGAGACTATATACAGGGGGTACCGGTACAGAGTCAATGTGGAGGCTATATACAGGGGGTACCGGTACAGAGTCAATGTGGAGACTATATACAGGGGGTACCGGTACAGCGTCAATGTGGAGGCTATATACAGGGGTACCGGTACAGAGTCAATGTGGAGGCTATATACAGGGGTACCGGTACAGAGTCAATGTGGAGGCTATATACAGGGGGTACCGGTACGCGTCAATGTGGAGGCTATATACAGGGGGTACCGGTACAGAGTCAATGTGCGGAGGGCACCGGTTAGTTGAGGTAATAATAATATGTACATGTAGGTAGAGTTATTAAAAGTGACTATGCATAGATAATAACAGAGAGTAGCAGCTGTGGAAAAGAGGGGGGGGGCAATGCAAATAAAAACAGTCTATGACTAGGGTGCTGGAGTCTTTGACATTTTTAGGGCCTTCCTCTGACACCGCCTGGTATAGAGGTCCTGGATGGCAGGAAGATGCGGCCCAGTGATGTACTGGGCTGTTCGCACTGCCCTCTGTAGTGCCTTGCGGTCAGAGGCCAAGCAGTTGCCATGCCAGGCGGTGATGCAACCAGTCAGGATGCTCTCGATGGTGCAGCTGTAGAACCTTTAAAACATCTGAGGACCCATGCCAAATCTTTTCAGTCTCCTGAGGGTAATAGGTTTGTCGTGTCCTCTTCACAACTGTCTTGGTGTGTTTGGACCATGATGTTTGTTGGTGATGTGGACACCAAGGAACTTGAAGCTGTCAACCTGCTCCACTGCAGCCCCGTCGATGAGAATGGGGCGTGCTCGGGTCCTCTTTTTACTGTAGTCTACAATCATGGAGACTTTTAAAACATTTAAACCATTTGAGAATAAGTGTGGTAACGTAAAAAATGTGGAAAAAGTGAAGGGTCTGAATAATTTCCGAATGCACTGTAAACAGGAAGCCTGTTTACCATATAATGTGATTGGAGGGCGTTTTGGTTACATATAAGGTGAATGGAGGCGTTTTGGTTACCGTATAAGGTGAATGGAGGCGTTTTGGTTACCATATAAGGTAATGGAGGCGTTTTGGTTACCATATAAGGTGAATGGAGGCGTTTTGGTTACCTATAAGGTGAATGGAGGGTTTTGGTACCGTATAAGGTGATTGGAGGCGTTTTGGTTACCATATAATGTGAATGGAGGCGTTTTGGTTACCATATAATGTGAATGGAGGGCGTTTTCCAGGCAGGGTTACATATAAGGTGATGGAGGCGTTTGTTACCATATAAGGTGAATGGAGGCGTTTTGGTTACCTATAATGTGAATGGAGGCGTTTTGTTACCATATAAGGTGAAGGGAGGGCGTTTTCCAGGCAGGGTTACCATATAAGGTGATTGAGGCGTTTTGGTTACCATATAAGGTGAATGGAGGCGTTTTGGTTACCGTATAAGGTGATTGGAGGGCGTTTGGTTACCATATAAGGTGAATGGAGGTGTTTTGGTTACCGTATATGTGAATGGAGGGCGTTTTCCAGGCAGGGTTACCAATATAAGGTGAATGGAGGCGTTTTTGGTTACCATATAAGGTGAATGGAGGCGTTTGGTTACCATATAATGTGAATGGAGGCGTTTTGGTTACCATATAAGGTGAAGGGAGGGCGTTTTCCAGGCAGGGTTACCATATAAGGTGATTGGAGGCGTTTTGGTTACCATATAAGGTGAATGGAGGCGTTTTGGTTACCGTATAAGGTGATTGGAGGGCGTTTTGGTTACCATATAAGGTGAATGGAGGTGTTTTGGTTACCGTATTAAGGTGATTGGAGGGCGTTTTGGTTACCATATAAGGTGAATGGAGGCGTTTTGGTTACCATATAAGGCGAACGGAGGGTGTTTTGGTTCCTATAAGGTGATTGGAGGCGTTTTGGTTACCATATAAGGTGATTGGAGGGCGTTTTCCAGGCGGGTTGCCACCGCCCAAATATAGTTTGGCTCTGAATTATCAATTAAAACATGCTTATATGTTGCGTGCGACAGTTTGATAAATCACAATAATTTGGGGCGCGCGCAAATCCTACAATCTCCACGTATGGCAAAATTTAGTAAGACCTAATTTAGTAAATTCGCACAGTTAATACATTAGGCCACATCTTAACCAAATTGGGAGATACTGAGCGGTGCCCGAGACAGTGTTTTTCACCACCATCAAAAAAACACAGAATTATGAAATTTATCTTGGAAAGAATGATGTACATCCCTCCAATAGAGTTCTAAACACTAGCCAAGGTGGCTTTGAAGCTGTTCTGGTGACTCGTGGGCGCCAATCGCCTTAAGACCTGCAGCTTCACACTAAGTGTAACGGATGTGAAATGGCTAGCTAGTTAGCGGGTACGCGCTACTAGCATTTTAATCAGTTACGTCACTTGCTCTGAGACTTAAGTAGGTTTCCCTTGCTCTGCAAGGGCGCGGCCTTTGTGGCGCGATGGGTAACGATGCTTCGTGGGCGACCGTTGTTGATTGTGTGCAGAGGGTCCCTGGTTCGCGCCCGTGTCGGGGCGAGGGGACGGTTTAAAGTTATACTGTTACATTGATGCTGTTGATCGGGTCACGGCACAATGTAACAGTATAATTTAAACCGTCCCTCTCGCCCGTGACACGGGCAAACCAGGGCCCTCTGCACACATCAACCCCGAAGCATCGTCACGAGCATCGTTACCATGCGCCACAAAGCCGCGACTGCAGAGGCAAGGAAACCCTTACTAAGTCTCAGAGCAAGTGACGTACTGATTGAAACGCTAGTAGGATACCCGCTAACTGCTACCATTCACTCCGTTACATAGGCATAGACATTGTTATACTGCTGCTCTTAATGCTATTTTTTTTATTTTAAAAATTTTTTATTTTTTTAATTTTTTATTTTTTTTACTTCTTTTTTTTCTATTTTTTTTTCTTCTTAAAACTGCATTGTTGGTTAAAGGCTTGTAAAGTAAGCATTCACATGTAAGGTCTAGACCTGTTATATTCGGCGCATGTGACCAAATAACTTTGATTTGATACGTATTTACGTAGTCCTATTTCACAGTTGTAGCGTTGTCCTAGATCTTCTATACTTTACATACCGTCCTAGTGACCACTTCTCTACACACAAGCTGATGATGTATGTTTGGAAGCACCCACATCAAGAGACAGCTGATTATGAGACATTATTCAGTTCCACCAGATCACAGACATTATTTGGCGACACATTATGGAGTCATGAAAGGACACTATTAGCTGGCTGATGAAAGGATTCATTGGATGGGGGATGGCGGTTGGAGCAGACAGATGTTTATAGCTGTCCAGCCTTTAGCCCAGAGACATTAGAAACACATCTGTGTGTGTGTGTTGTGTGTGTGTGTGTGTGTGTGTATGTGTGTGTGTGTGTGTGTGTGTGTGGTGTGTGTGTGTGTGTGTGTGTGTGTGTGTGTGTGTGTGTGTGTGTGTGTGTGTGTGTGTGTGTGTGTGTGTGTTGTGTGTGTGTGTGTGTCATTATAATACACCTCCCATCTGTCTGAAGCCTCTGGTATTAGAGGAAATATCATCATCAGTCAGTCAGCCAGTCAGACCACTAGGACCCTGGTCTCTCAGATGGGCGTGGCTGAATGAGTCTCAAAGCCCAGTCAGACCACTAGGACCCTGGTCTCTCAGATGGGCTGGCTGAATGAGTCTCAAAAGCCCAGTCAGACCAATAGGACCCTGTCTCTCAGATGGGGCTGCTGAAGAGTCCCAAGCCCAGTCAGACCACTAGGACCCTGGTCTCTCAATGGGTGGCTGAATGAGTCTCAAAGCCAGTCAGACCAATAGGACCCTGGTCTCTCAGATGGGCTGGCTACTAGCTGGAATGAGACGTAATTTATAACTTAAGAGAGCTGATTACTGAGGAGTGAATTTATTAATGTTGTATTTGAAATGTCTTTATGCTTTTACTTTGTCAGTTGAAGTGGAGTTAAACTGTGACCAATATATTAGCAGCTTGTAAAAAAGGTTTCAATAGCTGTTCACAACCCACACACAACCCATACACGACCACACATAACTCATACACACAACCCGTACACACACCCATACACGACCACACAAACAACCCATAGACACAACCCTACACACAACCCACACACACCTTACACACAATTACACACAACCATACACAACCATAACATTCCCATACACAACCCACACAACACACACAACTACACAACATACACATCACCTAACCCTAACACAAAAACCAAACCATACATAACCACACATAACCCATACACAACCTACACACAACCCCACACAACCACTACAACAACCCACAGACAACCCATACATATCCCACACACAACCACACAACCATACAAACCAACAAAACAAAACCACACATAACCCATACACAACCAACATAACCATACACAACCACACACAACCACACACACTTACACACAATCCATACACAACCCCATACACAAACCATACACAACCCATACATAACCACAGATACCCATACACACTTACACACAACCCACACAACCATACACAACCACAGACAACCCATACATATCCCACAACAACCATACACAACATACAAAACCATACACATCCAACAAATAACCCTTACACAACAACACATAACCCATACACAACCACACACAACCACACACAACTTACACACAATCCATACACAACCCAATACACAACCATACACAACCCATACACAACCATACATAACCCACACACAACCCACAGACAACCACAGACAACCCACACACAACCCAAACACACAACCCTACATTTTCTTCATCCTCACCAGCTACACTATTATTCCACGGTGTTCTGGTAATTCTAGTAACTAAATAGGTCAGGTTTCTGGTCAATTCTAGTAACCTATAGGCAATAGGTTCTGGTCAATTCTAGTAACCTATAGCAATAGGTTTCTGGTCAATTCTAGTAACCTATAGAATAGGTTCTGGTCAATTGCTTCAGTAACCTATAGACAATAGGTTCTGGTCAATTCTTGTAACCTATAGGCAAATAGGTTCTGGTCATTCTAGTAACCTATAGGCAATAGGTTCTGGTAATTCTAGTAACCATATAGGCAATAGGTTCTGGTCAATTCTAGTACCTATAGGCCAATAGGTTCTGGTCAATTCTATGTAACCTATAGGCAATAGGTTCTGGTCAATTTCTAACCTAAGTCATATAGGCAAATAGGTTCTGGTCAATTCTAGTAACGCTAAGTGCAATAGGGTTCTGGTCAATTCTAGTAACCTATAGGCAATAGGTTCTGGTCAATTCTAGTAACCTATAGGCAATAGGTTCTGGTCAATTCTAGTAACCTATAGCTAGAGGAGACAGGTGAGGTAGATGATAACTACTTAGCAGTAGTCTATTACAACATAAACCAGTCAGCTGTAACTGAACATGAAACAATGTTTGACATCTTTCCATCTCTCTATTTCCCTTCTCTACAGTGGGAGGAGATAGGTGAGGTGGATGAGAACTATGCTCCGATCCACACGTACCAGGTGTGTAAAGTGATGGAACACAACCAGAACAACTGGCTCCAGACAAACCTCATCCTCAACGAGGGAGCTCAGAGGGTGTTCGTGGAGCTACAGTTCACCCTGAGGGACTGTAACAGCCTTCCGGGTGGCGTGGGTACCTGCAAGGAGACCTTCAACATGTACTACTATGAGTCTAACGATGAGGAGGGGAGGAACCTCAGGGAGAGTCAATACTCTAAGGTAGACACCATCGCTGCTGACGAGAGCTTTACGGAGTTAGACCTGGGAGACAGAGTGATGAAGCTGAATACAGAGGTCAGGGATCTGGGACCGTTGATGAAGAAAGGGTTCTACCTGGCGTTTCAGGACCTGGGAGCCTGTATAGCGTTGGTCTCTGTCAGGGTGTTCTATAAGAAGTGTCCCTTCATAGTGAGGAACCTAGCTCAGTTCCAGGACACTATTACAGGGTCGGACTCCTCCCAGCTGCTGGAGGTGGCAGGAAAATGTGTCAACAACTCGGTGGCGGAGGACCTACCCAGGATGCACTGCAGCGCAGAGGGGGAGTGGCTAGTGCCCATCGGGAAGTGTGTGTGCCAGGCGGGGTTTGAGGAAGTGAATGACAGTTGTCAAGGTATGTACTGAATCAAATTGTTTATACACACAAGCAGGGACGGAACTTAAAGATCTCAGGCCCTGGCCAGCAAGTATAACATTGAGGTCCAAAATATGTTCCATGCGATGTTTGAAAAAATGAATTCTCATTCTGCCAGACCAATGACTGAAACACCTCCCATCCGGCCCCACATCACACTAGAGCCTTCATTCCACGTTCTACAGACTGTTGACATCTAGTGGAAGGCGTAGGCAAACAGATCCATATATTACAGGGAATTGAATAGGCGATGAGTTGAACATTGACCAGTCTCAGAATTCTCACTTCCTGTTTGGATTTTTTCTCAGGTTTTTGCCTGCCATATGAGTTCTGTTATACTCACAGACATCATTCAAACAGTTTTAGAAACTTCAGAGTGTTTTATATCCAATAGTAATAATAATATGCATATATTAGCATCTGGGACAGAGTATGAGGCAGTTCACTATGAGCACGCAATTCATCCAAAAGTGAAAATGCTGCCCCCTATATCAAAGAAGTTAACACAGTGTCCAAAGAAGGGCTAGAAGTATACAGAATGGTGTCGTCTGCATAGAGGTGGATTAGAGAATMATCCGCAGCAAGAGCAACATCATTGATATATACAGAGAAAAAAGTCGGCCCGAGAGTTTGAACCCTGTGGCACCCCCATAGAGACTGCCAGAGGTCCGGACAACAGGCCCTCCGATTTGGCACACTGAACTCTATCTGAGAAGTAGTTGGTGAACCAGGCAAAGCAGTCATTTGAGAAACCTAGGCTGTTGAGTCTGCCGATAAGAATGCGGTGATTGACAGAGTCGAAAGCCTTGGCCAGGTCGATGAAGACGGCTGCACAGTACTGTCTTTTATCGATGGCGGTTATGATATTGTTTAGGACCAGATATCGTTTAGGACCAGATTGCATAGCGGAGAAGGTATGGTGGGATTCGAAATGGTCGGTAATCTGTTTGTTAACTTGGCTTTCGAAGACCTTAGAAAGGCAGGGCAGGATGGATAAAGGTCTGTAACAGTTTGGGTCTAGAGTGTCACCCTCTTTGAAGAGGGCGATGACCGCGGCAGCTTTCCAATCTTTAGGTATCTCAGACGATACGAGAGARAGGTTTAACAGGATAGTAATAGCAACAATTACAGCGGATCATTTTAGAAAGAGAGGGTCCAGATTGTCTAGCCCAGCTGATATGTAGGGGTCCARATTTTGCAGCTCTTTCAGAACATCAGCTATCTGAATTTGGGTGAAGGAGAAGCGGGGTGGGGGCATGGGAAAGTTGCTGCGGGGAGTGCAGAGCTGTCGGCCCGGGGTAGAGGTAGCCAGGTTTAAATCATGGCCAGCCATAGAAAAATGCTTATTGAAGATGGCGTAGCAGTCAGACGTCTTTGTCCTCTTCTTGTCGTGTCCCGTGTATATATCTTTATTTTTCTTCACATATATTTTAAAAATATTTTTCTTAACCTCAACTTCAACATACTCTCCTGCAATCCGCCTCACCCAATGTGGTATGGATCTGCTATTTTCTTTACTTTAGAACCGGAACCCCCAACAGAAGCTAGCCAGCWAACTAGCTACTAGCTAATAGTCAGTTAGCCACTGCTAGCGGTCATCAGCTACCGGACAACTCTCACCAGTCTGCACAGTGSAACTCAAACCAGGATGATGTTGTACTGGTCAAGGGCAGTCAAGTCTGGAGTGAACCAAGGGCTGTCTCTGTTCTTAGTTCTACATTTTTTAAATGGGGCATGCTTATTTAAGATGGTGAGGAAAGCACTTTTAAAGGATAACCAGGCATCCTCTACTGACGGGATGAGGTCAATATCCTTCCAGCATACCCGGGCCAGGTCGATTAGAAAGGCCTGTTCGCTGAAGTGTTTTAGGGAGCGTTTGACAGTGATGAGGGGTGGTTGTTTGACCGCAGACCCATTACAGACGCAGGCAATGAGGCAGTGATCGCTGAGATCCTGGTTGAAGACAGCAGAGGTGTATTTAGAGGGCAAGTTGGTCAGGATGATATCTATGAGGGTGCCTGTGTTTACGGATTTGGGATTGTACCTGGTAGGTTCATTGATAATTTGTGTGAGATTGAGGGCATCTAGTTTATATTTTAAGATGGCCGGGGTGTTAAGCATATCCCAGTTTAGGTCACCTATCAGTATGAACTCTGAAGATAAATGGGGGGCAATCAATTCTCATATGGAGTTCAGGGCACAACTGGTGGCTGAGGGGGGTCTGTAGCAAGCGGCAACGGTGAGAGACTTGTTTTTAGAGGTGGATTTTTAAAAGTAGAAATTCAAGTTGTTTGGGTACAGACCTGGATAGCATGACAGAACTCTGCAGGCTATCTCTGCAGTAAATTGCAACTCCGCCCCCTTTGGCAGTTCTATCTTGGCGGAAAATGTTGTAGTTGGGGATGAACATTTCAGATTCAGATTCAGGATTCAGACACGGCAAGGAGATCAGGGTTGGCGGAGTGTGCTAAAGCAGTGAATCAAACAAACTTTGGGAGAATGCTTCTGATGTTAACATGCATGAAACCAAGGCTTTTACGGTTACAGAAGTCAACAAATGAGAGCACCTGGGGAATAGGTGTGGTACTGGGGTCTACAGGGCCTGGGTTAACCTCTACATCACCAGAAGAACAGAGGAGGAGTAGGATAAGGGTACGGCCAAAGGCTGTAAGAACTGGTCGTCTAGTGCGTTCGGAACAGAAAATCAATGAGGCAGATAAGGAGCAAATAAGGAGCATTTTTCTGGGTGTGGTAGAATAGATTCAAGGCATAAGGAGCAGAAAAGGGTATGGTAAGATGTGAGTACAGTGGAGGTAAACCTAGGCATTGAGTGACGATGAGAGGTTTCATCTCTGGTGGGACCAGTTAAGCCAGATGAGGTCTCCGCATGTGTGGGGGTGGGATAAAAGAGCTATCTAAGGCAAGGTGAGCAGGACTGAGGGCTCTACAGTGAAATAAAACAATTAGGACTAGCCGAGACAGCATATTGACACTAGAGACAGGCATAAAGCAGTCACAGGTGTGACTGCTAACTTTTAAGTTCCTTGCTCAGAACATGAGAACATATGAAAGCTGGTGGTTCCTTTTAACATGAGTCTTCAATATTCCCCGTTGAGAAGTTTTAAGTTGTAGTTATTATAGGAATTATAGGACTATTTCTCTCTATACCAATTGTATTTCATATACCTTTGACTATTGGATGTTCTTATAGGCACTATAGTATTGCCAGCCTAATCTCGGGAGTTGATAGGCTTGAAGTCATGAACAGCGCTGTGCTTCAAGCATTTCGAAGAGCTGCTGGTATATGCAGGAAAGTGCTGTTTGAATGAATGCTTACGAGCCTGCTGCTGCCTACCACCGCTCAGTCAGACTGCTCTATCAAATAACAAATCATAGACTTAATAACAATATAATAAACACACAGAAATACGAGCCTTAGGTCATTAATATGGTCAAATCCGGAAACTATCATTTAGAAAACAAAATGTTAATTMTTTCAGTGAAATACGGAATCTTTACGTATTTTATCGAACGGGTAGCATCCCTAAGTCTAAATATTGCTGTTACATTGCACAACCTTCAATRTTATGTCATAATTATGTAAAATTCTGGCAAATTAATTACAGTCTTTGTTAGGAAGAAATGGTCTTCACACAGTTCACAACGAGCCAGGCGACCCAAACTGCTGCATATACCCTGACTCTGCTTGCACTGAACGCAAGAGAAGTGACACAATTTCCCTAGTTAATATTGCCTGCTAAAATGAATTTCTTTTAACTAAGTATGCAGGTTTAAAAAAGTATAATTGTGTATTGATTTTAAGAAAGGAATTGATGTTTATGGTTCGGTACATTGGTGCAACAATAGGGCTTTTTCCACGAATGCGCTTGTTAAATCATCACCAGTAGGCTGTGATTCGATGATAAATTAACAGGCACCGCATTGATTATATGCAACGCAGGACAAGCTAGTTACACTAGTAATATCATCAACCATGTGTAGTTAACTAGTGTGTAAGGGGTGCGTACTGGCGGCAGAGAAGTCAGACGCCGGAGAGCAAAAAACTGTGCTTCCAACGGCGCAGTTTAATAATAAAAACCCACCGGAAAACGGTACAATCGATAAATGGGTACACAACCCGACACACACCAGACATAACGTGCACAAGCACTTACAATAAACAATACCGGACAAGGACATGGGGGGAACAGAGGGTTAAATACACAACATGTAATTGATGGAATTGAAACCTGGTGTGTGTGGGAAGACAAGACAAAACAAATGGAAAATGAAAGGTGGATCGGCGATGGCTAGAAGACCGGTGACGTTGACCGCAGAACGTCGCCCGAACAAGGAGAGGGACTGACTTCAGAGGAAGTCGTGACACAGTGATTATGTTAAGATCGATTGCTTTTTATAAGATAAGTTTAATGCTAGCTAGCAACTTACTTTGGCTCCTTGCTGCACTCGCGTAACAGGTGGTTAGCCTGCCATGCAGTCTCCTCGTGGATTGCAATGATCGGCATCCAAAAATGCCGATTACCGATTTGTTRTGAAAACTTGAAATGGGCCCTAATTAATCGACCATGCCGGTTAATTGGTTGACCTCTAGTGCTGTGTTGTGTCTGATGTGGTGATGTGTTGTGTCTGATGTGGTGATGTGTTGTGTCTGATATCTGGTGTTGTCTGATGTGGAGCTGTGTTGTGTCTGATATCTGGTGTTGTCTGATGAGGAGCTGTGTTGTGTCTGATATCTGTGTTGTCTGATGTGGAGCTGTGTTGTGTCTGAATATCTGGTGTTGTCTGATGTGGGAGCTGTGTTGTGGTCTAATATCTGGTGTTGTCTGATGAGGAGCTGTGTTGTGGTCTGATATCTGGTGTTGTCTGATGAGGAGCTGGTGTTGTGTCTGATATCTGGTGTTGTCTGATGAGGAGCTGTGTTGTGTCTGATATCTGGTGTTGTCTGATGAGGAGCTGTGTTGTGTCTGATATCCGGTGTTGTCTGATGTGGAGCCAAACTGTCTTGTTGTTGCCCCTCTCTCTTTCAGAGCCAACAGCTTAACTCCCGTTTCAATGGTTACCACAAAAGACCTCTCCTCTGTGTCCGTCTCTTTGAGAAAATGTTACATTTGAAAAAGTATCTGTTTGTCCTCAGTTAGCTTGTTAGGTGGGTAGGGGCAGGTGTTAGGTGATGTACTAGACTGTATCCTGACCTTTTCGGTCAAACACATTCATAGCAGGCCTATTTAAAAGGCTTTCATAGTATTTAATAGGGTAATATTATATATTCATATTATAATATTATTGTCAATATTTTATAGTTGATATTAATATACAGTGGCAAGAAAAAGTATGTAAACCCTTTGGAATTACCTGGATATCTGCATAAATTGGTCATCAAATTKKATCTGATCTTCATCTAAGTCACAACAACAAACAAACACAGTSTGCTTAAACTAATAACGCACAAATTATTGTATATTTCTTGTYYATATTGAATACATAATTAAACATTCATAGTGTAGGTTGGAAAAAGTATGTGAACCAATAGGCTAATGACTTCTCCAAAAGCTAATTGGAGTCCGCTAACCTGGAGTCCAATCAATGAGACATGATTGGAGATGTTGGTTAGAGCTGCCCTGCCCTATTAAAAACACTCACAAAATTTGAGTTTGCTATTCACAAGAAGCATTGCCTGATGTGAACCATGCCTCGAACAAGAGAGATCTCCGAAGACCTAAGATAAAGAATTGTTGACTTGCATGAACCTGAAAAGGGTTACAAAAATATCTCTAACAGCCTTGATGTCCATCAGTCCACGGAAAGACAAATTGTCTATAAATGTAGAAAGTTCAGCATTGTTGCTACTCTCCCTAGGAGGAGCCGTCCTGCAAAGATGACTGCAAGAGCACAGCGCAGAAYGCTCAATGAGGTTAAGAAGAATCCTAGAATGTCAGGTAAAGACTTACAGAAATCTCTGGAACATGCTAACATCTCTGTTGATGAGTCTACGATACTTAAAACACTAAGCAAGAATGGTGTTCATGGGAGGACAACACAGAAGAAGCCACTGCTGTCCGAAAAAAAAACATTGCTGCACGTCTGAAGTTAGCAAAAGTTAACCTGGATGTTCCACAGCAAAATATTCTGTGGGCAGATGAAACTAAAGTTGAGTTGTTTTGGACCAGGAACACAACAAACACTGTGTGGAGAAAAAAGGCAACAGCACACCCAACATCACCAACCTTCATCCCAACTGTAAAGTCTGGTGGAGGGAGCATCATGGTTTTGGGGCTGCTTGCTGCCTC
>NW_019944720.1:54031-55084 GCF_002910315.2 Salvelinus sp. IW2-2015
GACAGCTTGCTATCATTGATGAAATAATGAATTCCCAAGTTTATCAAGACGTTTTGCAGGAGAATATAAGGCTATCTGTGCGCCAATTGAAGCTCAACAGAAGTTGGGTGATGCAAACAGGACAATGACCCAAAACATAGAAGTAAATCAACAACAGAATGGCTTCAACAGAAGAAAATACGCCTTCTGGAGGGTCCAGTCAGAGTCCTGACCTCAACCCGATTTGAGATGCTATGGCATAACCTCAAGAGACCGGTTCACACCAGACATCCCAAGAATATTGCTGAACTGAAACAGTTTTGTAAAGCGGAATGGTCCAAAATTCCTCCTTACCGTTGTGCAGGTCTGATTCCCGACTACAGAAAACGTTTGTTTGAGGTTATTGCTGCCAAAGGAGGGTCAACCAGTTATTAAATCCAAGGGTTCACATACTTTTCCCACCCTGCACTATGAATGTTTACACAGTGTGTTCAATAAAGACATGAAAACGTATAATGATTTGTGTGTTATTAGTTTAAGCAGACTGTGTTTGTCTATTGTTGTGACCWAGATGAAGATCAGATCACATTTTATAACCAGTTTATGCAGAAATCCAGGTATTTCCAAAGGGTTCACATACTTTTCCTTGCCACTGTAAATAATTATTATTCATGTATTTAATCTGTAGGGTTTAAGGACTATTATTCCACTTTATTTGATATCAAACTCTCATCATTTTAGGCTCAATGTTCCGAGCGACTGTTCGGATGTAGTGAAATAGACTAAACATCCTGAGGGCCGTTCAGCATTGTCCTTGGTATCCAGGTCCCTAGACGCCTATTGGATGCCATTGGCTGCTCATCCAGCGTGAGATGATAGAGACAGACCCCCACAATTTACCCCAATTTACCCCCACTGCTGCTACTACTTCTACTGCTACTGGTACTACTGCTACTACTACTACTACTACTACTACTGCTACTACTACTGCTASTACTACTACTACTACTACTACTACTGCTACTACTACTACTACTATTACTGCTGCTGCTGCAACTACTACTGCTACTACTG
>NW_019944720.1:57903-89871 GCF_002910315.2 Salvelinus sp. IW2-2015
CCTACGGCTAGCGTCCATACTCCCGTACATTTTGATTAACTATAAAATGAGCCAATGTAATTGTTACACACGGTGGTACTCCGCCCATTATATAGATAGCCTATGTCTAGTCATTACACTCCTGTAGACTCCCTGTACGTATAAAGGCCAATTGGTACATAACATGGCTAATACCGGATTCAAAACAGTTACCGAGTCCCGACACGTCTCCCTGTATGCGTGCAAAGATTCATTAACTAACTCGAAGCTGCTTTCAATCACTAATATACAAAACAGGAGATAACACCGTTACCCGCTACTCATCTCCTCCTACCTCCGGGCTACTCGTACGGTTGAAAAACTACATGCTGAATAGCTTCACCACACCCATGTTTATACACTGGTAGTTCACCTGGAGTACACCGAGTGTCCGGTACTCCCTGTATCTGTATAGCCCCATCAGTGTTACCTGCGTTACTTCCCTTGTATATATTACCATGTTATTACCTCGCGCTACTCCCCTGTACTTATAGCCATGTATTACCTTGGTACTCCCTGTGTATAAACATGTTATTAACCTCGGTCGTACATACTAAACCTCCCCTTGCTACTATACGTAATAGCCATGTTTTACCTGGTACCCCTGTATATAAACCATGTTGTACTTAGGGTACTCCCTTAAGTATAGCCAACAATCGTTCATACCTTGGTACTCCCTGTATATAGCCCATGTTATTACCCTGTACCCCTGTTATTTATAACCACGTCTAATTAACCTGGTACTCCGTCGCGCGTGTATTATAACCCATGTTGCTTACCTGGTACTCCCTGTATTATAGCCATTTGTTACCTGGTACTCCCTGTATATTGACATGTTATTACCTGGTACTCCCTGTATTATATCTACAGAAACCAAAGGTTAATCCTACACTCGGTACTCCCTGGGTAATAACCATGGTGATATCAATAAATAAAGATTATAATATTCATATCAGGATTAAACATGATAGTTTACTTATTAAACCCAGGGCCGTACTCCCTGTAATATCTAGCCCATGTTAATTTCTACCGTTGCGTACTCCCTGTAATATAGCCATGCTTATACCTGAGTATACTCCGTAGTATGATAACCATGTATGGTTACCCTGTGAGTACCCCCTGTCTAAATATAGCCCTATGTAATTCACCTTAGCTGCATATTACTTACCCTGTACCGATATAGACGATAGTATTACCTGGACTCCGTGAGTATATCAGGTACAATAAAACTCAGTGGTGCCCCCTGAACGTAACTACCCTGCGTAAAGGGGACTAACCATATTGTACTTACAACCTAGGGTCAAACCTCTTAGGGTAAATCCACTAACCACTGTTATTTACCTGGTGGACCCCGTTATATAGATATACACATGTATGGATTACCCCGGTTCTCCCTGTATCTATTAGCCAGGTTAGTACCTGGCACTCTGGCTGTATTATTAACCATGTTAATTACCAGGCTAACTCCCTGTTATTAGAGCCAACTCTAGTTATTACCGCGTAAGCCGGTTAAACTCCCATGTATTGAGTAGCCCATGTCTAATTACCTGCGTACTCCCTGACTATTACCCAGGGATAGCCAATGCTTATTTACCTGGACTCCCTGTTAAGTTAACCCAATAGCCATGTAGTTACCGTGGTAATTAACACTGGGTACTCCCTGCCTGTATTATAGCCATGTGATTTACCTATGACCAGTGGAGGGGCCCCTGTATATAGCCAAAGTATGTAACATCCTAGCCCTGGAGATACTCCCAATGTGATATATAGCCCAATTGTGCCTATTATCTTTACTTTGAAGTACTCCCACGCCTGGTATAAAGCCTAGGTATTAAACGCTGGTACTCCCCAATGAAATATATAAGGCCATGAATCTATTATCCTGTACTCCCTGTAAATAATACGCAGCATGTTATTACCTGGCTCACTCCCTGTATATAGCCATGTTACTTACCTGGTTAAGACTCAACCTCGCTAAATCATAACGCATGTTATTACCTGGCTACTCGCTGTAAATAGCCATGCTTATGTATACATGACGTATCTACAAACACTCGATATATAGCCGAGTTGTTTATATACTCTGATACTCCCCTTGCAATTATATAGCCAATGTCTAAATTACACCCTGGGTTACTTCCCTGTATATAGGCACATAAATATTACTGCTGTAATTACATTGCCCGTGTATGAACGCACAATGTTTATACCAAGTTACCTTGGTACTCCCGACAATGTATATAGCCCATCGTGTGGAGGTGGTACTTCATAGGTAAACTCCAAACAGTATCCAATAACCATCTCCTGTTAATATTATAACCTCCAGGTACTGCCGCTGACTCAATGATAGTCCATGTTAATTACACTGAGGCTAACCTCCCATTGTATATAGCCATGTTATTACCCTGGTTACTCCACTGTATATAGACCATGTTATTACCTCGGTAGCGTCCCTGTATTATAACACATGTTATACTTGTACTACTATCCCTGTATATAATCCAGGTTATATTACCTCGGTACATGCCCTGTATATGACCATTATTTACAATGGTACTCCCTAGCCCTATATAGCCATTTATATAGCCTGGTACTCCCGTGAATATAACCATATTTAGTTACCTGGGTCACCTCCCTGTAGTATAGCCATGTATTACCTGTGTACAATCCCTGCAAATATATAACATAACTGTATACTACCGCTAATGGTATTACCTGGTACTCCCTGTATATAACCATTTATTACCTAAGGCATACCTCTCTCCCTGATAACTATATAGCGTCCCCAGTTTTAATATACCTGGTACTCCGTGTATATAACCATGTTGATATACCATTGGTTATCCTGGTACTCCACATAGAACCATGTTATTACCTGGACTCCATGTATATAACCATGTTATGACCTCTAGGTACTCCCTGTATATAGCACAATGTTATTACACCTGGTTACTCCCTTGTATATAAGCCCATGTTGACATATTACCCTGGCACTCTGGTATATTAACCATGTTATTACCTGCGTACCGTTCCCCTGTATATAGCCAATGCTTATTACCCCACGTTCCGTTACTCCCTGTATGTATAGACCATGTTATTACCCGGTACTCCCTGTATATAGCCATGTTATTACCTGCGTACTCCCTGTATATAGCCATGTTATTACCTGGTACTCCTGTATATAGCCATGTTATTACCTGGTACTCCCTGTATATAGCCATGTTATTACCTGTACTCCCTGTATATAGCCATGTTATTACCTGGTACTCCTGTATATAGCCATGTTATTACCTGATACTCCCTGTATATAGAGCCCTGTTATTACCTGGTACTCCCTGTATATAGCCATTTATTACCTGGTACTCCCTAGTATATAGCCATGTTATTACCTGGTACTCCCTGTATAAGCCATGTTATTACCTGTACTCCCTGTATATACCATGTTATTACCTGGTACTCCCTGTATAAATGCCATTTATACCTGTCGACTCCCTGTATCATAGCCATGTTATTTTTATTTGTTAATCACTGTTATTTATTCTTCGCATCACTATTTTTTTAAATATTTTTATAAAAGCTTTATCTTTAACTCTGCATTGTTGGAAAAGCATGAGGATAGGAGCAGCATGCTGTGTTGGGCAGGAGGAGAGAGAGGAGCAGTATAGTATATATAGTGTACATCCTATCCCTGTGTAGTACATCCTACTCCCTGTGTAGTGTACATCCTATTCCCTGTGTAGTGTACATTATATTCCCTATGTAGTGTACATCCTATTCCCTGGTAGTGTACATCCTATTTCCTATGTAGTGTACATCCTATTCCCTGTGTAGTGTACATCCTATTTCCTATGTAGTGACATCCTATTCCCTGTGTAGTGACATCCTATTCCCTGTGTAGTGTACATTAATTTCCTATGTAGTGTACATCCTATTCCCTGTAGTGTACATTATATTTCCTATGTAGTGTACATCCTATTCCCTGTGTAGTGTACATCCTATTTCCTATTTAGTGTACATCCTATTTCCTATGTAGTGTACATCCTATTTCCTATGTAGTGTACATTCTATTCCCTATGTAGTGTACATTCTATTCTCTATTTAGTACACCACCTTTTGACCAGCTCTGCTAAATTCAGCAAAAACAAAACGTTCTCTCACTGTCAACTGCGTTTATTTTCAGCAAGCTTATTAACATGTGTAAATATTTGTATGAACATAAGATTCAACAACTGAGACATAAACTGAACAAGTTCCACAGACATGTGACAAACAGAAATGGAATAATGTGTCCCTGAACAAAGGGGGGGGGGGTCAAAATCAAAAGTAAACAGTCAGTATCTGGTGGGCCACCACCTGCATTAAGTACTGCAATGCATCTCCTCCTCATGGACTGCACCAGATTTGCCAGTTCTTGCTGTGAGATGTTACCCCACTAATCACCAAGGCACCTGCAAGTTCCCGGACATTTCTGGGGGAATGGCCCTACCCCTCACCCCTCTGATCCAACCGTTCCCAGACGTTGCTCAATGGGATTGAGATCCGGGCTCTTCGCTGGCCATGGCAGAACACTGACATTCCTGTCTTTCAGGAAATCGCGCACAGAACGAGCAGTATGGCTGGTGGCATTATCATGTTGGAGGGTCATGTCAGGATGAGCCTGCAGGAAGGGTACCACATGAGGGAGGAGGATGTCTTCCCTGTAACGCACAGCGTTGAGATTGCCTGCAATGACAACAAGCTCAGTCCGATGATGCTGTGACACACAGCCCCAGACCATGATGAACCATCCCGCTCCAGAGTACAGGCCTCGGTGTAACGCTCATTTCTTCGACGATAAACGCGAATCTGACCATCACCCCTGGTGAGACAAAATCGCGACTCGTCAGTCAGAGCACTTTTTGCCAGTCCTGTCTGGTCCAGCGACGGTGGGTTTGTGCCCGTTGTTGCCGGTGATGTCTGGTTAGGACCTGCCTTACAACAGGCCTACAAGCCCTCAGTCTAGCCTCTCTCAGCCTATTACGGACAGTCTGAGCACTGATGGAGGGATTGTGCGTTCCTGGTGTAACTCATGCAGTTGTTATTGCCATCCTGTACGCAGATGAGCAGGGACCCTGGGCATCTTTCTTTTGGTGTTTTTCAGAGTCAGTAGAAAGGCCTCTTTAGTGTCCTAATTTTTCATAACTCTGACCTTAACTTCTCTAGGGTAGGTGAGACGCTAACGTCCCACCAGGCCAACATCCGGTGAAACTGCAGAGAGCTAACATTTTAAATACACCATTCGTTGTATTAAACATTCTTGTAAATACATGTACCTTACATCATTTAAATGATGAACGTCTTGTTAATCCAGCCGCTGTGTCAGATTTCAAAAAGGTTTACTGCAAAAGCAAACATGTGATTTTCTGAGGACGGCGCCCCACACACACAAGTATTGCTAGCGTTTTCCAACCAAGCATTAGCGTCACGAAAGTCAGAAATAACAATAAAATAAATCGCTTACCATTGAAGATCTTCCTCTGGTGGCAATGCCAAGTGTCCTAACTACACAGTGAATGTTCGTTTTGTTTGATAAAATCCATTTCTATAGCCTAACACGAAACATTTGTAAACCGGTTGCGTCGTGATTTCCGTCTCATTCAACTTTGGACGAAGCGTTCGTGGTAATTACACGCACTAAACAAACGTTTATCCAGTCATGGTTGGTTTCATTGCAATCCTCTGGTTGTTACTAACACAACCATACATGATCGCTGTTTTCCCGGGACGTATTGACCGAAACAAACTGATTTGAAGACACCAATCAATGACCTCATTGCGCACCAATGGTAGGACCGGTCTATCGTTGATTGACTGTATTTTGGCCCAATGACCACTGATCATCTTGAAATCTAGCTTGGAAGATAGCCAATGAGCTGAGGTAAACGGCAATATGTAATGGTTATACGTTCGAAGACCAGCCTTTGTCGTAAACTCTGGGGTAAAAGAGGTTCATTCGCCATTGCAAATCCTACTTGACTGAGCCACGAGTGTTACGCATAGCAGTACATATTCAATAGCATTTTCAACAAGTTTATATATTTAAATTATGGCAAATAAATCAGGAAAAGCTAAAACAAAGTCTAGGTATACAGATTTAACCCAAATTATAGAGGAAATTTGATAGAGACAGCCCCCATCTCACAGCTAGCCTTCAGGGAGCTGCTCATCCAGGAGCTTGCTAGCTACAGCAAGTTCACTGCAGCACCTTCTGCTCCGTCAACCAGTGGTGTTCACCTGCCAGATTCATCTCTGCAGGCATGAATGTGCCTCAGGGCAAAAAGGGCACAGTAGGGAGGTCATTGTGTGCTTTGTCACAGGAAATGCCCCATCACCTGCACCACCTGTTCAGTAAGCCTCTGCTTTACAGCAGAAAGAGACTGCTATGGCCATGGCATCAGCAGCACAATATTGTGTAGAGGACTGAGGGTTTTCACAATATTGTAAATAGAAAATGTGTAAATAGTTACCCTTGTTATTTGTTTGTTTATTATTATTTATTTATTTTATAATTTTTTTCATATACAGTATATATATTTATTTTTTTGGGGTGTGTTAGAATAGCATTTATGTATTTTGTATATAGTTCTTTCCTTCAAAATGTATCACTGTACCAATTCGGCCACTTGGGTACATTTGTGTGGGACACCTGGGTGACTTCATGCTCAATGTCATGTAGCTCACTCATTTTTGAAGTTATCTGTCTAAAACTTTGCTCAGCTATTGTTGCCATCTTATGTTCTTAATTCAAATCATCCACAGCATCCTATCTGTATGTTTGGCTGTTCTTGGTCATTTGAAAGATGATGCAGCAACAATAAAAAACAGAAAACGTATGTTTATTTCCTTCTACCAGATCTATTGTGTTATATTCTCCTACATTCAATTCACATTTCCACAAAATTCAGAGTGTTACCTTTCAAATGATACCAAGAATATGCATATCCTTGCTTCTGTGCCTGAGCTACAGGCAGTTAGATTAGGGTATGTCTTTAGGCGGAAATTGAGAAGAAGGGGAGGTACCCCAAAGAAGTTAACCAACAATGCAGTGTTAAGAAAAAATAAGTGTTAAGTAAAAAAGAGAAGTTAAAAATAACATATAATTAAAGAGCAGAGGTAAGATAACAGTAGACACAACACATTTGGAAAAAAAGTGAAGGGGTGTGAATACTTCCTGAAGCCACTGTAGGTAGGAATAAAATGACTAGGAAATAGGATAATTAACAGTATCAGCAGTGAATGTGATGAGACAAAACAGTGAGTGCAAGAAGGGTCAACGCAGATCGTCCTGGTAGCTATTTGGTTAACTAACTATTTATCGGTCTTATGGATTGCGGGTTGAAGCTGTTCAGGGTCCTGGTTCTGGTTCTAGACTTGGTGCACCGTTAACGTGCAGTAGCAGTGACAAGTCTATGACTTGGGTGGCTGGAGTCTTTGACAATTTTTAGGGCCTTCCTCTGACACCGCCTGGTATAGAGGTTCCGGATGGCAAGGAACTCGGCCCCAGTGATGTACTGGCCGTATGCATTACCCTCTGTAACGCCTTGCGGTCAAATGACGTTACGATTATAAAATCCCTGACCATTAAGGCCAGATAGTTCTTCAAGATGTTCAAACATTCAGAAAGGCCGGCAGGGTCAAATAACAATCACAGTGGTTGTAGAGGGTGCAAGACTTCAGCACACCGGGAGTTAATGTCAGAAGGTTTTTCATAGCCGAGCATTCAGAGGTCGAGACAGCAGGTGTGGTAGAGACAGCAGGTGTGGTAGAGAGGGAGAGGGAAGGAGAGAGAAGGTTCGAAAACAGCAGGTCCGGGGCAAGGTAGCACGTTGAAATTGAAGCAGCAGCATGACAAGGTAGCACTTCTGGTGAACAGGTCAGGGTTCCATAGCCACAGGCAAAACAGCAGAAACTGGACCAGCAGCATGACCAGGTGGACTGGGGACAGCCAGGAGTCATTAGGCCAGGTAGTCCCGATACATGGTCCTAGGGATCAGATCATTCCGGGAGGGGAGAGAGAGAGATAGGAGAATTAGAGGGAGCATATCTAAGATCACACAAGACACCAGATAAGACAGGAGATTTACACCAGATATAACAGACTGACCCTAGCCCCCTGGCATATAGACTATTGCAGCACAGATACAGGAGACTGAGATGGGGGGGATGGATATAACCCTACTCACTTTGGCAAAGCACAGCCCCGACACCACCAATGGGATGTCAACAGACCACTAACTTACTACCCTGAGACAAGGCTGAGTATAGCCCACAAAGATCTCCCCCACCGTACGAGCCCGAGTACAGGAACGATCGAAGAGCGCGAGCAAGCCAGTGACTCAGCCCTGTAAAAGGGTCAGAGGCAGAGAATCCCAGTGGCGATAAGGGAGCCGGCCAGGCAGAGACAGCAAGGAAGGTTCGTCAGTCCATTGCCTTGCCGTTCGCCTTTGTACCCCTKGGCCAGACTACACTCAATCATAGGACCTACTGAAGAGATTAGTCTTCAGTAAAGACATAAAGGTCGAGAACGAGTCTGCAACTCTCACATGGATAGGCAGACCATAAAAATGGAGCTCTATAGGAGAAATCCCTGCCTCCAGCTTTTTGTTTAGAAATTCTAGGCACAATAAGGAGGCCTGCGTCTTGTGACCGTAGCACACGTGTAGGTATGTACGGCAGAACCAAATCGGAGAAATAGTTAGGAGCAAGTCATGTAATGCTTTGTAGGTTAGCAGTAAAACCTTGAAATCAGCCCTAGCCTTAACAGGAAGCCAGTGTAGAGAGGCTAGCACTGGAGTAATATGATCAAATAGTCAAGATTCTAGCAGCTGTATTTAGATATGTTGGCACGTCTGCCATATTTCATCTCCATCCCAAAGCCCCTGCTTGGAAGTGTACTTCGCCAAACTGCCAAGAACTTTGCCCTCATCCAGGCCAAGGTGGCGAGACACCGTAGTAATGACACCATAGGCCTTGTTGATCTCTGCACCAGACAGGATGCTCTTGCCAGCATACTTGGAGTCCAACATGTACGCTGCAGCGTGTATGGGCTTCAGGCAGAAGTCTTCACGCTTTTTGATGTATTTCAGAACAGCGGTTTCCTCTGCTTGGAGCAACATTGAAATGGGCTGGGCAGTACGGATTTCTTCTCTTACATCTGCAAGCAGAGTCTGAACATCAGACAGGATGTCATTGTGTCCCTCAATCCGTACAATGGCTACTGCTGTAGGTTTCAGAAGTTTCAGGCTGCTTACCACTCTCTCCCAAAATATATCACCAAGGAGGACCCTCTTGATGGGACTGTCCATGTCGGCAGACTGTGATATGGCTATTTCTTGGGGAGACTCCTTCCCCAACTTCTTGCGGCTAACGGAACCCCTCGACAAAATCCGCTGAAAAGGTAGAGCGCGAAATTCAAAACWATTTTTTGCAATATTTAACTTTCATATATTCACAAGTGCAATACACCAAATTAAAGCTTAACTTCTTGTTAATCTACCCATCGTGTCCGATTTCAAAAAGGCTTTACAGCGAAAGCACACCATATGATTATGTTAGGTCAGAGCCTAGTCACAAAAAAACACAGCCATTTTCCAGCCAAAGAGAGGAGTCACAAAAAGCAGAAATAGAGATAAAATGAATCACTAACCTTTGATGATCTTCATCAGATGGCACTCATAGGACTTCATGTTACACAATACATTTATGTTTTGTTCGATAAAGTTCATATTTATATCCAAAACCTCAGTTTACATTGGCGCGTTATGGTCAGTAATGTTGTGCCTCGAAAACATCCGGCGAATTTTCAGAGAGCCACATCAATTTACAGAAATACTCATCATAAACTTTGATAAAATATACAAGTGTTATGCACAGAATTAAAGATATCCTTAATGCAACCGCTGTGTCAGATTTCAAAAAAGCTTTACCGAAAAAGCACACCATGCAATAATCTGAGTACGGCGCTCAGACACAAAAACAAGCCATACAGGTACCCGCCATGTTGTGGAGTCAACAGAAGTCAGAAATAGCATTAAATATTCACTTACCTTTGATGATCTTCATCAGAATGCACTCCCAGGAATCCCAGTTCCACAATAAATGTTTGTTTTGTTCGATAAAGTCCATGATTTATGTCCAAATACCTCCTTTTTGTTAGCGCGTTTAGATCACAAATCCAAACTCACGAGGCGCGGGAAAGTCCAGGCAAAAGTTCAGACGAAAAGTCCAAAAAGTTATATAAGAGTTCGTAGAAACATGTCAAACGATGTATAGAATCAATCTTTAGGATGTTTTTAAGGATACTGTCRAACATGATGACAACACCACCCCAACGGGTGTTGCTGGGCAGCTTCAATGTGGTGCTCTTATTCTTCTCACTTGCTTGGTGAGGTAGATTGTTGATATAACTTGATGACCCTTCACATACCTAATCATTTCCTTGTGTCTCTTGTAGAGTGTATCCATTGTTTTCAGTGCCATGATGTCCTTGAGAAGCAGATTCAATGCATGAGCAGCACAGCGAATGGGTGTGATGTGAGGGTAGGACTCCTCCACTTTAGACCAAGCAGCAATCATGTTCACAGCGTTGTCTGTCACCATTGAAAATACGTACCTTCTGTGGTCCAAGGTCATTGATGACTGCCTTCAGCTCATCTGCAATGTAGAGACCGGTGTGTCTTTTGTCCCTTGTGTCTGTGCTCTTGTAGAAWACTGGTTGAGGGGTGGAGATAATGTAGTTAGTTATTGCTTGCCCACAAACATTTGACTACCCATCAGAGATGATTGCAATACAGTCTGCTTTCTCTATGATTTGCTTGACCTTCACTTGAACTCTGTTGAATTCTGCATCCAGCAATTGAGTAGATAAAGCATGTCTGGTTGGAGGGGTGTATGCTGGGCAAAGAACATTCAGAAATCTCTTCCAATACACATTGCCTGTGAGCATCAGAGGTGAACCAGTTGCATACACAGCTCGAGCAAGACATTCATCAGCATTTCTCTGACTATGTTCCTCCATTGAGTAAAAAAAATATATTCTGATTCCAGGAGGACCATGAGCTGTTGCTATAGATACTGTGTCTGATTCATCATTTTCATCTCAAATTGTCTTTTGTTGCTTGTTGTGAGCGTTGAGGGAACTTTATGCACTTGGCCAGATGATTCTGCATCTTTGTTGCATTCTTCACATATGATTTGGCACCGTTTTTGCAAATGTACACAGCTTTTCCCTCTACATTAGCTGCAGTGAAATGTCTCCACCCATCAGATAGTGCCCGTGGAATTTTCCTGTCAAGATTTGAATTTTCTTTGTAAAAAAAAATAACAAATACAATTCCATGTACAGATAAATAGTTAAGCAGTTAGGTTAAACAACTCCTTGTAAGAAAAATGTTTTACAATGAAACATGTTTGGAAACAGGTGAATTAACACTCCTCAGTTAGCAGGCTAAATGATTTAAACACACTWTGCTGTAGGCTACTATTTGCTAGTTATCAAAAAATCATGTCATATTAAATATATTCACCCCACCCAGTAATGTAATCAAAACTTACCAGAAAGCATGTAGTCCTTGGCTCAGACAGTGTAGTAGTGTGGGCTCAATAGCATCTTATTAGTGTGCAAGATCTTGAAAATCAGCTGTACATGTGTTGGAAGAATGCACTGTGCATGAATTGTGGATAGTTTAACAATATGCCAMAAGACCTAGAATTGTCTGATGTGTATCCTACAAAAAAGGTTCACTGTTATAAGCTAACTTGAAAAATWAAATAAAATATTACCCAAATTCCCAGACTTAACTTCCCATGGAAAATGTCCAGAAAAATKCTGAACATTTACCGGAAAAACAAACTCCTTCAGTTTTATTTGAGACGACTGTACAACCATCAAGATTCATTTTCAAATCAGACAGCAGATTTCTTTGTTTCTTGAGATATAGAACTAACATCTCTGTTTTGTCCAAGTTTAAATGTTTTTTTTTAAATCCGCCATCCACTTATGTCTGAAACACAGGCTTCCAGGGTAGGCCTTTTTGGAGTTTCACCATGTTTCATCAAAGTGTACAGTTTGTGTGGTCTGCATAGCATTGAAAGTTGACATTGTGTTTCCGAATGCCATCACCAAGTGGTAGAATATACCGAGYAAAACAATAGTGGTCCTAGAACGGAACCTTGATGAATACTAAAACGTACCATTGATTTCTCACAGGACAAGCCATCCACAGAGACTAATTGATACCTTCCCGACAGATAGGATTTAAACCAGGCAAGAATTTGTCCACGTAGACCAATTACAGATTCCAATCTTTCCAAAATAATGTGGTGATTGATGGTGTAAAAAGCGGCACTAAGGTCTAGGAGCATGAGGTGAATGTTAACCTGTTAAACACTAAAACTGCCACAGGCCAACATCCCACTGCCGTTTGCTTTTGTAAATAAAATAAATCAGCCCCCAAAAATTGTAATGTCCTGCTCCTTCCCTGGCTTTTCCTAAGTGTTTGTATTTTACAATGCTCAGTCAGAATTTTGAAATTGTATTTAAAGTATTTTAACCAGTTTTTTCACACCTATTCCCAACTTAAGCCACTTAGATAATGTGCTGTAGGACGTTGGTACCCAGCCAGGCTCCAAGACAATGTGCTGTAGGACGTTGGTACCCAGCCAGGCTCCAAGACAATGTGCTGTAGGACGTTGGTACCCAGCCAGGCTCCAAGACAATGTGCCTGTAGACGTTGGTACCCAGCCAGGCTCCAAACAATGTGCTGTAGGACGTTGGTACCCAGCCAGGCTCCAAGACAATGTGCTGTAGGACGTGTTGGTACCCAGCCAGGCTCAAAGACAATGTGCTGTAGGACGTTGGTACCCAGCCGGTCTCAAGACAATTGTGCTGTAGGACGTTGGTACCAGCCAGGCTCCAAGACAATGTGCTGTAGACGTTGGTACCCAGCCAGGCTCCAAGACAATGTTGCTGTAGGACGTTGGTACCTAGCCAGGCTCAAAGACAATGTGCTGTAGGACTTGGTACCCAGCCAGGCTCCAAGACAATGTGCTGTAGCACGTTGGTACCCAGCCAGGCTCCAAGACAATGTGCTGTAGGAGGTTGTTACCCAGACAGGCGCTAATGTGTCTCTCTCCTCATTGAATGAATGACAAATGGATGAATGGGCGATAATTGTGCACATTACTTTACAATTGAATTTAAATGAGGCCTAACTGAATGATAAGGAGGGTGAAGAGGTTGAATTAATTAAGAACGACAATAGTGTATTGATGAGTTTGTGTTATGCCTATTTATCATCGTTGGCACTCATGTTAATAATTTGACCGGGCGCCTTGCGGGTTGATACCATTCTCTTTGACGTTTTACTTTGTAAAAATAAAGAAGCTGTTACAGGACTGTTTTATGTTTACTATAACTCTATTACTAATCAAATGTATTGTAAGGGAAACGAAAACATGCTGTGTTGCAAATTGCAATAGGCCTTTAGAATAATGCAAAACATATCCTTGACTCTATCAAAGTTGATGAGCAAGGGGAAACAAACGTTGCCAGTCAGCCTGCACAGCGGCCCATTGAAACTACACCTAAACTACCCCGAAACTACACCTAAAATAATTTTATATATAATTGTTAAAGGAATTTTGATTCCTGTTTATTAACCAATTCAATTAAAACACTCTGCCCATAAATAAGAATTTGTAAGATAATTATCAGCATAAAATGGACAGATACCAGTCTTAAAATCAATCAATCAATAGCGTTTATTCTCGAGTACTGAATCATAGTACAATTTACATCAGGTTATATAATAAAGATGATGTCATAGGTTTTAATGTCCAACCTCCTCTCGGATACAATGGCAATACAGTTCGAGTTCTCATTACTGTCTGCCACCTGTTCAACTATCTACAACCAACCCAAGGTCTTTCCCCTCCCTGGGTAGAGACATCATTCAAGCCTGTCTGAAGATAAACCCATTCTTTCTAAACAAGGAACACATAACATTCAACATTTATGAGTTATAATTCTAAGTCAAATGTATACATATTTTAGTCATTAAACACAAAAATCCCATAACAATAATAAGAGTTAAAATGACAAAAATCTGATTAGTGACAATATTATCTGTTGTCAAATTGTGCATGAAGAGATGGGTGCAGCTTGGAATTGACGGACGCAGGTAAGACATTGTGATTTCTATAAAGTATCAGAAAGAGCATATTCTGCCATTTCTATAAAACTCACCTTTGTCAAATTTACCTTTGTCAAGAAGTGCATATCTATTTCCAAACATAACTTTTTCCAAGAATTCCAGTGTTGTCCCTGCTTCAGTACATGACCACTGTACTGTCCCTGCATTCACACCACTGCCCACTCCACTGTCCCTGCATTCAGTACATGACCACTCTACTGTCCCTGCTTTCAGTGCATGACCACTGTACTGTCCCTGCATTCAGCTATGATGACCACTCCACTGTCCCTGCATTCAGTACATGCCCACTGTACATGTCCCTGCATTCAGTGCCTGACATGTACTGTCCGCATTCAGTACATGACCACTCACAGTCCCTGCATTCAGTAATGACCACTCCCTGTCCCTGCTTCAGTACATGACACGGTACTTCGTCCCTGCATTCAGTACATGACCACTGTACTGTCCCTGCATTCAGTACAGATGACCACTGAGTACTGTCCCCTGCATTCAGTACATGACCACTGTACTGTCCCTGCATTCAGTACATGACCACTGTACTGTCCCTGCATTCAGTACATGACCACTGTACTGCCCCGCATATCAGTACATGACACTGTACTGTCCCTGCATTCAGTACATGACCACTGTACTGTCCCTGCATTCAGTACATGACCACTGTACTGTCCTGCATTCAGTACATGACCACTGTACTGTCCCTGCATTCATACATGACCACTGTATGTCCCTGCATTCAGTACATGACACTGTCCTCCCTGCATTCAGTACATGACCACTGTACTGTCCCTGCATTCAGTACATGACCACTGTACTAGCCCCTGCATTCAGTACATGACCACTGTACTGTCCTGCATTCAGTACATGACCACTGTACTGTCCCTGCATTCAGTACATGAACTGTACGTCTGCATCAGTAATGACCACTGTACTGTAAAATCACTGAAATCAACATAACGTGAATGGATGTAGTGTAGATATACCATGTTGTTGTCATGTTGTGTTGCTAACATGCTGTGTTGTCATGTGCTGCTGCCATGTTATGTGTTGTCTTAGGTCTCTCTTTATGTATTGTTGTGTTGCTACCATGTTGTTGTCATGTTGTGTTGCTACCATGTTGTTATTGTGTTGCTATCATGTTGTTGTCATGTTGTGTTGCTACCATGTTGTTGTCATGTTGTGTTGCTACCATGTTGTTGTCATGTTGTGTTGCTCCCATGTGTTGTCATGTTTTGTTGCTGCCATGATGTGTTGTTGTCTGTCTTTATGTATTGTTGTGTCTACCATGTTGTGTGTTTGTACTGTCTTTATGTATTGTTGTGTTATTGTTGTCTCTCTTTGTGTATTGTTTGTGTTACCTCAATATGTGTTGTTGTCTCTCTTTGTGTATTGTTGTGTTACTACAAATATTGTGTTGTTGTCTCTCTTTATGTATTGTTGTGTTGTTGTCTCTTCTTTATGTATTGTTGTGTTGTTGTTAGGTCTCTTTATGTTTGTTGTGTTGTCTCTCTTGTTGTGATGTGTTTTCTTTTGTCCTTTATTTAAATGTTAAATCGCAGCCCGGTCCCCGCAGGAGCCCTTTTGGTAGGCCGTGAATATAAAAGAATTGGTTCTTAATTGACTGTGCCTAGTTAAATAAATGTTAAATGAAAAATAAAATAATAAATGCTCGTGGGAATCCCTCCATTGTGTAACATGACGGTGATTAAACATTACATACATAGAACAATAGTCTAGGACATCAGCTGCGGGTTGGAGGATGGCCCTATGGCTGCTGCTGGGAACGCTGAGTTAGACAGAGAGAGTGTGCGTGTGTGCAGGGGCTAAAATCAGGGGGTATTTTTCAGGGCTAATATTGCATACAGGAGACCAAGGTTCCGTCAAGGTGATCAGGCCCAGTCTTCTTCTTCTCTTTCCCTCTCACCCCCCCCCCCCCCATCCTAAGGGCCCGCTGCACTGCCCCTGGTCCCATCCCCAGTCAGAGAGGAGAGGAGAGAGGGGAATCTCCTCTCAGACCTCAATCACTATAACCCTAATCTTTTATTACATGATGATTCCACGTCACAGATATACCGTCGAATGAAATGGAAATTAGATTAATTTCTGTGGACACAACCTCTATAATTGTGGAATGAACGAGACAGTGGTTATAGTGTGTATGAAGAAATTAATTTGCCAATTTAATTAGGTAGATAAAATTGTTAATAATCCGTTATGGCAGTCTCTATGTGTTTGATAGGGAATGAGAGTTGTGTATGTGATAACAAGGAAGTGGTGTATGTGATGACAAGGAGTGTGTGTGATAACAAGGAGTGTGGTTGTGATCACAGATGTGTATGTGATAACAAGGAGTGTGTGTGATAACAAGGAGTGTGTTGTGATAACGAGTGTGTATGTGATACCAGGGTGGTGTATGTAGATAAACAGAGAGTGTGGTGTATAACAAGGGTGTGTATGTGATAACAAGGAGTGTGTATGTGATAACTAGGACGGTGAGTTGTGATAAACAAGGAGTGTGTGTGATAACAAGGAGAGTGTGTGTGATAACAAGGAGTGTGATATGTGGATTAACAAGGAGTGTGTTATAACAAGGAGTGTGTGTGATACAAGGAGTGTGTGTGATAACAAGGAGTGTGTATGTGATAACAGGAGTGGTGTATCAATGAGTGTTGTGATAACAGGAGTGTGTATGTGATAACAAGGAGTTGTATGTGATAACAAGGAGTGTGTGTGATACAAGAGGTGTATGTGACAAGGAGTGTGTAGTATAACAGGAGTGGTGTATGTGATAACAAGGAGTGTGTATGTCGATAACAAGGAGTGGGTATGTGATACAAGGAGTGTGTATGTGCATAAAGGAGTGTGTTGTGATAACAAGGAGTGTGTATGTGATAACAAGGAGTGTGTATGTGATAACCAAGGAGTGGTTTTGGCGTGTGATAACAAGGAGTGTGTGTGTGATACAAGGAGTGTGTGCGTGTGTTGATGATTCACACCAGTCCGGTGGGTAATCCATCAGCCTCTTGTATGGCTTAGGACCCATCTCACCTTGGTCTCCCCCCCCTCCCTTTCCCCTCTCCCTTCCTCTTCCCTCCCCTTCCTCCCTCCCCCACCTTCATCATCCCCTCATCACCTCTCTTCTCTCCCCCCCTTCATCCCCCTCTCCCTCCCCCTTCCTCCTCTCCCCCCCCCGCTCTTCTCCCCCTCCCCTCCCTCTCCTCCCCCTCCCTGTCCTCCCTCTCCCTCCCTTCTTCCCCTCTCCCCCCTCCCATGCCCCCCCCCTCACCCTCCCCCTCCCCCCTTCCCCCCCCCTTCTCCTCTCTCCCCCCCCCTCCTCCTCCTCCCTCTCCATAGAGTCTGCTGTTATAACCTAACACTACACATCTCTGCTCTTATGTCAATGCTGCAACGTCCTCCTCAGGATACAGGGACTTGACTGCATCCAATGGCACAGATCCACAAAGTACACTACTCTAGTGCTCTGGTCATAAAGTAGCACTATATAGGGAATAGGTGCCATTTGGGGCTTAGACCTAGTGATTAAGTGTAAGATAACGTATTTCGCCTGTCATGTCTATGTACGTCAGCCATACACCTCTGGGATGGATCATGTTAACATCATACATTGTTTAATGAACTGAGCGAGTTGCTGCCTGGCTGCTTAGTAAGGCTGCATGGGATGGAGTGGCTGGAGGGCAGTAGGGCTGGAGATGAGGCTGGAGATAGATGCATGAACTGAGTGGCCATGCGCTGGATGAGCCAGGAAGATGGGTGGTGAGTGGGTGTGGATGAGGCTGCATGGGCTGATGAGTGGTAGTGACGAGGAGGGCATGGGCAGGAGGCTGATGGGCTGGAGAGTGCATGGGCTAAGTGGCTGGAGCTCTGGGAGTGAGGCTCGCATGGGGCTGAATGATGCTATGGGTCATGATGGGCTGGAGTGACGGCAACAGGCGCTGCTCATAAGGATAAGCATGGGGCTAGATATCACATTGGGTGGCGCATGAGAATACTGGGGCTTGGAGAATGAGCTCACATTGGGCCTGGATGGCTCATGGGCTGTGAGAGGAGACTGAATGGGGGCGAATGAAGATATCATGGGCGACTGGAGTGACTACATGGGGCTGGAATAGATGAGAATGATAGGTGGCTGGAGATAGACTACATGGGGCTGTGAGATGAGACTATCATGGGGCTCTGGGATGAGACTACATGGGGCTGCAGGTAGAGCTAATGGGGCTGGAGATGAGCTCGGGGGCAGCTGATGGCTGGAGATGAAGGCAGTAATGGAGACTGGAGATGAGGATGCATGGGGCTAGGAGATGAGTGCTTGCGATGGGGCTACGATGGGGCTGGAGATGAGTGATGGGGCATTGGAGATTGCGAGTGCCATGGGCGGTGGAGTATTGAGAGCCAGTATGGCTGGGACATGGATGAGGAGCTCATGGGGCTGGGCTGATGGGAGCATGATGGCTGACAGATGAGGGCTGGTGGAGATGAGGCTGCATGGGGCTGAAGATGCGGGGTGATGGAGATGAGGCTGGCTGGGGCTCGGAGATTGAGCTGGATGGGGCCTGGAGATGAGGCTTGAAGTCTGGGGCTGGAGGTGAGCTATGCATTGGGTGGAGATGAGCATCATGGGGCTGGGGACGACTATCATGGGAGCACAGATGCATGCTGGAGGAGGGCAACATGGGGCTGGAGAATGAGCAATCCACATGGGGCTGGAGATGAGACTACATGGGGGTGGAATAGACCTGGGAGAGACTTACATGGGGCTGAGAGATAGACTAAGGGGTGGAGAGAGAATACCATAGGGGCTGGAGATGAGAATACATGGGGCTGGAGATGAGAATAATGGGCTGGAGATGAGGCTGCATGGGCTGGAATGAGAATCATGGGGCTTGGAGATGAGAACTACATGGGGCTGGAGATGAGACTAATGGGGCTGGAGATGAGAATACACGGGGCGGAGATGAGAATACACGGGCTGGAGATGAGACTACACGGGGCTGGAGATGAACTACATGGGCTGGAGATGAGAATACATGGGGCTGGAGATGAGAATACTGGGGCTGGAGAATGAGAATACACGGGGCTGGAGATGAGAATACATGGGGCTGGAGATGGAGAATACATGGGGCTGGAGATGAGACTACATGGGGCTGGAGATGAGACTACATGGGGCTGGAGAGGAGAATACATGGGGCTGGAGACTACATGGGCTGGAGATGAGAATACATGGGTGGAGATGAGACTAATGGGCTGGAGATGAGAATACATGGGGCTGGAGATGAGAATACACGGGGCTGGAGATGAGAATACATGGGCTGGAGATGAGACTACATGGGTTCTGGAGATGAGAATACTGGGCTGAGGAGATGAGACTACATGGGCTGGAGATGAGAATACATGGGGCTGGAGATGAGACTACATGGGGCTGGAGATGAGAATACATGGGGCTGGAGATGAACTCACATGGGGCTGGGATGAGAACTACATGGGGCTGGAGATGAGACTACATGGGGCTGGGATGAGAATACATGGGGCTGGAGATGAGAATACATGGGGCTGGAGATGAGAGATACATGGGCTGAGATGAGACTACATGGGGCTGGAGATGAGACTACATGGGGCTGGAGACTACATGGGGCTGGAGATGAGGACTACATGGGGCTGGAGATGAGACTACATGGGCTGGAGATGAGAATACATTGATCTCACTCACTCTCAGTTGCTGACAGTTGACTCCCTCGGTTGTTGACAGTTGACTCACTCTCGGTTGTTGACAGTTGACTCAGCTCTCAGTTGTTGACAGTTGACTCACTCTCGTTGTTGCAGTTACTCACTGCTGTTGCTGACAGTTGAATACTCTCGGTTGTTGACTAGGTTACTCACTTCGGTTGTGACAGTAGACTCACTCTCGTGTGTTGACAGTTGACTCACTCTCCAAGTTTGTTGACAGTTGACTCGCACTCTCAATTGCTGACAGTTGACTCACTCTCAATTGCTGACAGTTGACTCACTCTCAATGCTGACAGTTGACTCACTTCAATTGCTGACAGTGACTCACTCTCGGTTCTGACAGATTACTTCACTCGTCGGTGTGTGACAGTTGACTCACTCTCGGTTTGCTGATCACTTTGACTCACTCTCGGTTGCTGACATTGACTCCTCGGTGTGCTGACAGTTGCTCACTCCGGTTGCTGACAGTTACTCACTCTCGGTTTGCTGACATGAACCTCACTCTCGGTTGTTGACAGTTGACTCACTCCGGTTGTTGACAGTTGACTCACTTCAGTTTGTTTGACAGTTGACTCACTCTCGGTTGTTGACAGTTGACTCACTCTCGGTTGTTGACAGTTGACTCACTCTGGTTGTTGACAGTAGACTCACTCTCGGTTGTTGAAGTTGACTCACTCTCGGTTGTTTGACAGTTGACTCACTCTCAGTTGCTGACAGTTGACTCACTCTGGTTGTTGACAGTTGACTCACTCTCGTTTATTGACAGTTGACTCACTCTCAGTTTGCTGACAGTTTGACTCACTCTGTTGCTGACAGTTTGACTCACTCTCAGTTTGTTGACACGTTGTGACAGTCCACTCTCAGTTGTTGCAGTTGACTCACTCTCAGTTGTTGACAGTTGACTCACTCTCAGTTGTTGACAGTTGACTCACTCTCAGTTGTTGACAGTTGACTCACTCTCAGTTGTTGTTTTGAAGAACAAGTTGCCTACACGGTCATATAACAGAACTTCAGAATGTAATATTTGTTTCATAACATTTGCAAACAGCTTGTCCTATAGGATATTTGTATGAACATTTCAATAAAAACACAGCTGCGTTTGAATACAATCCAGGCCGAGATTGTATAATAGAGTCACCTTAGATTAAACTGAGTGTGATATGTGACAATATTATCAATTGTGAAATTGTACATGATGAGATGGGAACACAAACTACTTGGAGCAGCTTGGATCAACAACCTTGTTACTGTCTAACTACCAGCCTCTGTCTATATTACCCAGTGTGCTGGCCTCCCATTCTACCATACTCCCTTCCTCCCATTCTACAATACTCTCTTCCTCCCAGTCTCCCATCCTCCCAGTCTCCCATCCTCCCAATCCAGAGTAGAGACAGAGAGGTGAAGATAAGAGCCCATTTCCATTACCAGAGGCTTGTTTGAGTTTTTTGAGGAGTGACATGTGAGTCACTGTCTGCATACCAAATGGCACCCTATTCCCTATACAGTGCACTACTTTAGACCAGAGCCCTATCAAAAGTAGTGCACTATATAGGATATAGGGTTCTGTTTGGGACACACATCGTCTGTTCACAGTGGGTGTCAGGGCAGCAATGCAGCAGGCAGGTTAATGGTATTGCGAGGTCAGAGCCTGTGGTAGATTAACCCTGTGATTTGGAGAGGGGGGGGTTCTTGTAGCAGGAGTAGAGGCTAGCCCTGACAGAAGATCCGCACATCGTCACAGGGCCATGCGGGGGTCACTCAGAAGAGGATGGGTGCATCACAAATGGCACCTTATTCACCCATTTGAGCTCAAGTCAAAAGCAGTGCACTAGAAATAGGGTGTAATTTGGGACGGTGAGACAAGGTCAGTTAGGCCAGTCAATAGACAATGTGAGAGGGGAGTAGCAGGGTTTATGTGAAATGGAATCATGGATTCTATAGATCATTGTCAGTTTTGCTGTATTGTTGAGGTAAAACGTAGAAAGTTATTTGGACATTTTTCAGTACACGAAATACTATAATGATGCCTGCATGGCACAGAGGAAAAAGAAATGCAATGTCGCCATGTTATCTGTATTTATTATGGATCCCCATTAGTTCCTGCCAAGGCAGCAGCTACTCTCCCTGGGGTTTATTATGGATCCCCATTAGTTCCTGCCAAGGCAGCAGCTACTCTTCCTGGGGTTTATTATGGATCCCCATTAGTTCCTGCCAAGGCAGCAGCTACTCTCCCTGGGGTTTATTAATGGATCCCCATTAGTTCCTGCCAAGGCAGCAGCTACTCTCCCTGGGGTTTATTATGGATCCCATTAGTTCCTGCCAAGGCAGCAGCTACTCTTCCTGGGTTTATTATGGATCCCATTAGTTCCTGCCAAGGCAGCAGCTATCTTTTCCTGGGGTTTATTATGGATCCCCATTAGTTCCTGCCAAGGCAGCAGCTACTCTTCCTGGGGTTTTATTATGGATCCCTCATTAGTTCTCCTGCCAAAGGCAGCAGCTACTCTGCCTGGGGTTTATTATGGATCCCCATTAGTTCCTGCCAAGGCAGCAGCTACTCTCTCCTGGGGTTTATTTATGGATCCCATTAGTTTCCTGCAAGGCAGCAGCTATCTTCCTGGGGTTTATTATGGATCCCCATTAGTTCCTGCAAAGGCGCAGCTACTCTTCCTGGGGGTTTATTATGGATCCCCATTAGTTCCTGCCAAGGCAGCCAGCTACACTTCCTGGGGTTTATTATGGATCCCCATCTAGTTTCCTGTCAAGGCAGCAGCTACACTTCCTGGGGTTTATTAATGGATCCCCATTAGTTCCTGTCAGGCACCAGCTACACTTTCTGGGGTTTATTATGGATCCCCTTAGTTCCTGCCAAGGCAGCAGCTACACTTCCTGGGGTTTATTATGGATCCCATTTAGTTCCTGCAAGGCACCAGCTACCTTCCTGGGTTTATTATGGATCCCATTAGTTCCTGTCCAAGGCACGCAGCTACATTCCTGGGGTTTATTATGGATCCCATTAGTTCCTGCAGGCACAGCTACCTTCCGGGGTTTATTATGGATCCCATTAGTTCCTGCAAGGCAGCAGCTACACTTCCTGGGGTTTATTATGGATCCCATTAGTTCCTGCCAAACAGCAGCTTACATTCCTGGGGTTTATTATGGATCCCATTAGTTCCTGCAGGCCAGCTTATCTTCCTGGTTTATTATGGATCCCCATTAGTTCCTGCAAGGCAGCAGCTACCTTCTGTGGTTTATTATGGATCCCATTAGTTCCTGTCAAGGCAGCAGCTACTCTTCCTGGGTTTATTATGGATCCCATTAGTTCCTGTCAAGGCAGCAGCTACTCTTCCTGGGGTTTATTATGGATCCCATTAGTTCCTGCCAAGGCAGCAGCTACTCTTCCTGGGTTTATTATGGATCCCCATTAGTTCCTGCCAAGGCAGCAGCTAACTCTCTGGGTTTATTATGGATCCCAATTAAGTTCCTGCCAGGCAGCAGCTACACTTCCTGGGGTTTATTAATGGATCCCCATTAGTTCCTGCCAAGGCAGCAGCTCTCTTCCTGGGGTTATTATGGATCCATTAGTCTGCCAAGGCAGCAGCTACTCTTCCTGGTTTTATTATGGATCCCATTAGTTCCTGCCAGGCAGCAGCTACTCTTCCTGGGTTTATTATGGATCCCATTATCCTGCCAAAGCAGCAGCTAACTTCCTGGGTTTATTATGCGATCCCCATTAGTTCCTTCGCCAAGGCAGCAGCTACTCCTGGGTACAGCAAAATTAAGGCAGATTAGCTGCTGCATTGAAGGAACTAATGGGATCCAGAATAAACCCCAGGAAGAGTAGCTGCTGCCTTGGCAGGAACTAATGGGGATGCCATAATAAACCCCAAGAAGAGTAGCTGACTTTGGCAGGAACTAATGGGGATCCATAATAAACCCCAGGAAATGTAGCTGTGTAAATGTGTGCGTACTGGCGGCAGAGAAGTCAGGCGCAGGAGAGCAAAGACTATGTTACAACGGTGCAGTTTAATAATAAAATCACGAGAAAAACACAAATAAATAAATACAACGGGACTAAACTTCGCACGGACAGACAATAACGTGCACAACTCTTACAATCAACAATACGGACAAGGGCATGTGGGGATAAAGGGTGAAATACACAACATGTAATTGATGGATTGAAACCAGCTGTGTGGGAAGACAAGACAAAACAAATGGAAAATGAAAGGTGGATCGGCGATGGCTAGAAGACAGGTGACGTCGACCGCCGAACGTCGCCCGAACAAGGAGAGGACCGACTTCGGAGAAGTCGTGACAAGCTGCTGCCTTGACAGGAACTAATTAATTACTTTGTGAATTTTGTATTATCACTTGTGAATGAATGTATTATCACTTGTGAATGATGTGCAGTAGGCACTTTTCAAATAATTTCGCCACCTAATGTAGCCTAGCCATAGTCCTATAGGTTTTTAATAGGTTAGTACCACAACGTCATGTAAGCCTAGCCATAGTCCTATATTTTAATAAGGTTGTCCACACCTCATGTAGCCTAGCCCTAGTCCTTATTTTTAATAAGGTTTAGCAACCGCATGTAGCCTAGCCATAGTCCTATATGTTTAATAAGGTTCAGTATCACACCTCATGTGCCTAGCCCATAGTCCTATATGTTTTAATAAGGTTAGTACACACCTCATGTAGCCTAGCCCATAGTCCTATATGTTTAATAAGGTTAGATCACACCTCATGTAGCCTCGCTCATAGTCCTATATGTTTTAATAAGGTTAGTATCAACCTCAGTTAGCCTAGCCCATAGTCCTATTGTTTTAATAAGGTTAGTATCACACTCATGTAGCCTAGCCCATAGTCCTATATGTTTTAATAAGGCTAGTATCCACCTCATGTAGCCTAGCATAGTCCTATATTTTTAATAATGTTAGTATCACACCTCATGTAGCCTAGTTTCACGTTCCTGACCTGTTTTCCTTTGTTTTGTATTTGTTTTAGTTGGTCAGGGCGTGAGTTGGGTGGGTTGGTCTAGGTTTGATTTTCTATGTTGGATTTTGTGTTCGGCCTGGTAGATTCCAATCAGAGACAGCTGTCAATCGTTGTCCCTGATTGAGAATCATACTAAGGCAGCCAGGGTTTCACTTGTGTTTTGTGGGTGTTTGTTCCTGTGTCAGTGTTTGGGCCACACAGGACTGTTTCAGGTTAGTCACGTTTGTTGGTTGTTGTATTTTAGTAGTGTTTGTTGTTTTCCCATAAAATATGAATACTTACCAATCCGCATCTTGGTCCGATCCATGCTCCTCCTCGTCTGAGGAGGAGAACGACTACGACAGCGTTACACTAGTCCTATATGTTTTGATAAGGTTTGTTTCACACTAAAGTGGCAAATATCTTCTTAAAATAGCACATTAATCTGCTTTACAAGGGTGTAGAGACTAACTGGCATACATACGCAGCGTGTGAGTTTCAAGTGTGGGGAAGATAATTTTCACCATTAAATTCAAACCTGTTGAACAAAAAGCATTACATGCATAATTGCATTTGGCGGTCACTCTTGAGGATGGTGTTTTCCCGCTAATGAATTGCATTTAGGAAATTCACACTCATAGCCTACTGCTGTGTGCGCATTGTTGCGCTTTATAATGTGAAGAAATTGTCCAATAGTTTATCAACATTTAAACTTAACATTCAGATCTGTTGCATCAGCCTCATTGCTTCAATTATTAAAGCATGTGGTTGAGGTAATTTAGGATCTATCGTGGACTATTTTTTGAATATTTCACACAGAATAAATAGATCAACTTTTGTACTATTGGGGATAGTAGATTTACATAACTATCTGTCTATCTGACAGTCACGCAGTGCTATCTATCTGACAGTCAGCAGTGCTATCTATCTGACAGTCACGCAGTGCTATCTATCTGACAGTCACGCAGTGCTATTATCTGACAGTCACGCAGTGCTATCTATCTGACAGTCACACAGTGCTATCTATCTGACAGTCACACAAGTGCTATCTATCTGACAGTCACACAGTGCTATCTATCTGACAGTCACACAGTGCTGATCTATCTGACAGTCACGCAGTGCTATCTATCTGACGTCACGCAGTGCTATCTATCTGACGGTACGCAGTGCTATCTATCTGACAGTCACGCAGTGCTATCTATCTGACAGTCACGCAGTGCTATCTATCTGACAGTCACGCAGTGCTATCTATCTGACAGTCACGCAGTGCTATCTATCTGACAGTCATCTCCTTGAGTTATACTACCCCAATAACTACTGGTGCCTGAGTTATACTACCAATAACTACTGGTGCTGAGTTATACTACAATAACTACTGTGCCTGAGTTATACTACCAATAACTACTGGTGTCTGAGTTATACTACCAATAACTACTGCCTTGAGTTATACTACCAATAACTACTGGTGTCTGAGTTATACTACCAATAACTACTGGTGCCTGAGTTATACTACCAATAACTACTGGTGCCTGAGATATACTACCAATAACTACTGGTGCCTGAGTTATACTACCAATAACTACTGGTGCCTGAGTTATACTACCAATAACTACTGGTGCCTGAGTTATACTACCAATAACTACTGGTGCCTGAGTTATACTACCAATAACTACTGGTGCCTGAGTTATACTACCAATAACTACTGGTGCCTGAGTTATACTACCAAATAACTACTGGTGCCTGAGTTATACTACCAATAACTACTGGTGCCTGAGTTATACTACCAATAACTACTGGTGCCTGATTATATACTGCCAATAACTACTGATGCCTGAGTTACTGCCAATAACTACTGATGCCTGAGTTATACGCCAATAACTACTGGTGCCTGAGTTATACTACCAATAACTACTGGTGCCTGAGTTATACTACACAATAACTACTGTGCCTGAGTTATACTACCAATAACTACTGGTGCCTGAGTTATACTACCAATAACTACTGGTGCCTGAGTTATACTACCAATACTACTGCTTTGAGTTATACTACCAATAACTACTGGTGTCTGAGTTATACTACCAATAACTACTGGTGTCTGAGTTATACTACCAATAACTACTGGTGCCTGAGTTATACTACCAATAACTACTGGTGCCTGAGTTATACTACCAATAACTACTGGTGCCTGAGTTATACTACCAATAACTACTGGTGCCTGAGTTATACTACCAATAACTACTGGTGCCTGAGTTATACTACCAATAACTACTGGTGCTTTGAGGTATACTACCAATAACTACTGGTGCTTTGAGTATACTACCATAACTACTGTTGCTGAGTTATACTACCAATAACTACTGGTGTTGAGTTATACTACCAATAACTACTGTTGTGCCTGAGTTATACTACCAATAACTACTGGTGCTGAGTATACTACCAATAACTACTGGTGCCTGAGTTATACTACCAATAACTACTGGTGTTAGTTATACTACCAATAACTACTGGTGCCTGAGTTATACTACCCAATAACTACTGGTGCCTGAGTTATACTACCAATAACTGCTGGTGCCTGAGTTATACTACCAATAAACTGCTGGTGCCTGAGTTATACTACCAATAACTACTGGTGCCTGAGTTATACTACCAATAACTACTGGTGTCTGAGTTATACTGCCAATAACTACTGGTGCCTGAGTTTATACTGCCAATAACTACTGGTGCCTGAGTTTATACTACCAATAACTACTGGTGTCTGAGTTATACTACCAATAACTACTGGTGTCTGATTATACTACCCCAATAACTACTGGTGTCTGAGTTATACTGCCAATAACTACTGGTGCCTGAGTTATACTCACCAATAACTCTGTGCCTGAGTTATACTACCAATACTACTGGTGCCTGAGTTATACTACCAATAACTACTGGTGTCTGAGTTAATACTACCAATAACTACTGGTGCCTGAGTTATACTGCCAATAACTACTGGTGTCTGAGTTATACTACCAATAACTACTGGTGCCTGAGGTATACTACCAATAACTACTGGAGCCTTGAGTTAGAAACCACATTCTAGATGTACGGATTGCATTGACAAAATGTATCGCTAACTAAAAGTAAAAAACAGGAACAAAATGTCAGTAATGTCTGACAAATTGAAACATCTCTCATCTTTAGTGTGCAGGGTAAATCTAACCACCTACTCCTCTCTCTCCTCTCTACAGTGTGAAAAGCAGGTTTATTCTGGTCTGTGCTGCAATAAAAGTCCTCGTATCAGCTTCACTAGAGTCCAGTCTAACCGCCCTCTCCTCTCTCTCCTCATCTCTCTCCCGTCTCCAGTCTGCAGGGCGGGTTTCTTCCGATCGGTGCTGCAGACCCCTGCCTGCAGTAAATGTCTTCCTCACAGCTTCACCAGAGTCCAGGGTTCCGTAGCCTGTACCTGTGAGGAGGGATACTACAGGAGAGACAGTGACCCGCCCAACATGGCCTGTACACGTATGTACTACGCCTCACTTATGCCTCATCATTCATTACATACTATGCTGCTACATACTATCTACATACCGTACAACTTTTCCAATATCTGCCTGTTCCTTTTAAATAGAAAGGGGTAACGGCACATATTTCAGCAAATAAAACAGCTGTTTCAAGGAAATGCAGATTCTAAATGAATTGTTTTCGAGCTTAGCATGAATTACCATGAATTGTTTACAAGGTTTAATATTTGATTTGTTACATTAAATAATTCCGTAATGACTCGAAGGAAGGATGGCAAGCATCTGTTTCTGTCGCCAGTAAGAAACTGCTTGCCATTGGCTGCTAACTAGCTGAGCTGCTAACTAGCTGAGCTGCTAACTAGCTGAGCTGCTAACTAGCTGAGAACTGCTAGCTAACAGGCAAGCACAAAAACATAATATTAATAATAATAATWATTATTATTATTATTGTTATTATTTATTTTCCATACATATTGGTAGTATACCACTCCATACATTAATACATTAATACTCAAGTAGTTATAGTATATACCGCTACATAATTAATACTCAGTAGTTATCTGTAGTATACTGCTACATACATTAATACGCAGTAGTTATCGTTGATACCCTACATACATTAATACTGCAGTAGTTATCAGTTGTATACCGCTACAATCATTAAACGTAGTAGTTATCGGTAGTATACCACTCCTACATTAATACTACTAGTTATCAGTAATATACCGCTACATACAGTAATACTGCAGTAATTATCAGTAGTTTATACCACTCCATACATTAATACTGCAGTAGTTATCATAGTATACTACTCCATACATTAATACTACATATGTTATTGTAGTATACCACTCCATACATTAATACTGCAGTATTATCGTAGTATACCGTACATACATTAATACTGCAGTAGTTATCGGTAGTTATACCACTCCATACATTACTACTACAATAGAGTATCAGTAGTATACCGCTACATACAGTAATACTGCAGTAGTTATCAGTAGTATACCACTCCATACATTACTACTACATAGGTATCAGTAGTATACCGCTACATACAGTAATACTGCAGTAGTTATCAGTAGTATACCACTCCATACATTACTACTACAGTAGGTTCAGTAGTTAACTACTCCAATACATTAATACTTACTTGTCTATTTAGTATACCACTCCATACATGAGCACCAGAGTAGTTATTGGTAGGAGGGACTCAGACCTTCGTAACAAAGCCTGCACATGTAAATACAACACTTCCATTTACACAAACGGGTCATTCCACGAAAAGAGTGCCCTTTGATAGTTGAAGTAGAAATTGTTTTTGCATTTTAACATGTCCCTCCGTCACATCTAGGAAGATTTAAACCCACTTAATCCCAAAATGTATTCAAGTTTCACCATCATTGTAAAAGCCTAGTTATTTTTTGTTGCTTTGACAAAGTTCTGAAGATTATTATTTGTTTCATGTGATTAGAGATTCACCTACAGTACCAGTCAAAAGTTTGGACACACCTACTCATTCCAAGGTTTTACTTTATTTTGACTATTTTCTACATTGTAGAATAGGAAAGACATCAAAACTATGAAATAACACACATGGAATGATCTACAGTGCCTTGCAAAAGTGTTCATCCCCCTTGGTGCTTTTCCTATTTTGTTGCATTACAACCTGTAATTTAAATGGATTTTTATTTGGATTTCATGTATTTTATTTAATACTTTTTTTTCACCTTTATTTAACCAGGTAGGCCGGTTGAGAACAAGTTCTCATTTACAACTGCGACCTGGCCAAGATAAAGCAAAGCAGCGCGACAAATAAACAACACACAGTTACACATGGAATAAACAAAAGTACAGTCAATAACAAAATAGAAAAATCTGAATTCAGTGTGTGCAAATGGACATACTGTAATGTAATGGACATATACAAAATAGTCCAAATTGGTGAAGTGAAATGAAAAAAATAACTTCTTAAAAAAAAATGTTTTAAATAAAAAACAGAAAAGTGATGCGTGCATATGTATTCACCCCCTTTGCTATGAAGCCCCTAAATAAGATCTGTTGCAACCAATTACCTTCAAACGTCACATAATTAGTTAAATATAGTCCACCTGTGTGCAATCTAAGTATCACATGATCTCAGTATATATACACACCTGTTCTGAAAGGCCCCAGAGTCTGCAACACCACTAAGCAAGGGGCATCACCAAGCAAGCGGCACCATGAAGACCAAGGAGCTCTCCAAACAGGTCAGGGACAAAGTTGTGAAGAAGTACAGATCAGTGTTGGGTTATAAAAAAATATCAAACTTTGAACATCCCACGGAGCACCATGAAATCCATTATTAAAAAATGGAAAGAATATGGTACCGTATATGTTTTGGCCATCAAGGAAAACGCTATGTCTGGCTCAAACCCAACATCTCTCATCACCCCGAGCAAACCATCCCCACAGTGAAGTATGGTGGTGGCAGCAGCATGCTGTGGGGATGTTTTTCATCGGCAGGGACTGGGAAACTGGTCAGAATTGAGGGAATGATGGATGGCGCTAAATACAGGGAAATTCTTGAGGGAAATCTGTTTCAGTCTTCCAGAGATTTGAGGCTGGGACGGAGGTTCACCTTCCAGCAGGACAATGACCCTAAGCATACTGCTAAAGCAACACTCGAGTGATTTGAAGGGTAAACGTTTAAATGTCTTGGAACTGCCTAGTCAAAGCCCAGACCTCAATCCAGTTGAGAATCTGTGGTATGACTTAAAGATTGCTGTACACCAGCAGAACCCATCCAACTTGAATGACCTGGAGTAGCTTTGCCTTGAAGAATGGGCAAAAATCCCAGTGGCTAGATGTGCCAAGCTTATAGAGACATACCCCAAGAGACTTGCAGCTGTAATTGCTGCAAAAGGTGGCTCTACAAAGTATTGACTTTGGGGAGGGGGGGGAATAGTTATACACGTTCGAGTTTTCTGTTTATTTTGTCTTATTTCTTGTTTGTTTCACAATCCAAAATATTTTGCATCTTTAAAGTGGTAGGCATGTTATGAAAATCAAATGATACAAAACACTTAAAAATCTATTTTAATTCCAGGTTGTAAGGCAAGAAAATAGGAAAAATTCCAAGGGGGGTGAATACTTTCACAAGCCACTGTAAAACCATAACTAGAACTTTGTGGGAACCTCTTCTGGGTAAATATTGTTGTATTTAACCTCATTGAGATGGCAATGAAGTTGAACTTGTTCTTTATGACAGAATAATAAACTTGAAATCCCCCCCCCCAATTTTTTTTTAATCAAGTTACACTTTTTAAAAGTCACCGAATTGGTGAAACAACCCAACAACACCTCTACATAGTGGAGTGGCTTTATGGAATAAGAGTGGATGTTATTGTGCCTACGGGAACTCTAATCTTCTAGCATTATGTTATAGTTTCAGAGGAATAACACAATATGTATTGTTCCTACAGGAACTCTAATCTTCTAGC
>NW_019944720.1:90254-99304 GCF_002910315.2 Salvelinus sp. IW2-2015
TATGTTATTGTTCCTACAGGACCGCCTTCTGCTCCTCGTAACGCCATTTCCAACGTAAACGGGACGTCGGTCTTCCTGGAATGGGCGGTTCCCGAGGAGACTGGCGGCAGGAAGGATGTCAGCTATAACATCCTGTGTCGTAAGATCAGCGTTGACAGCAGACACTATGAGGAGTGTGACAGCACGGTGCGGTTCCTGCCCCAACGCAACGGTCTCAGGAACAACTCTGTGATGGTGGCAGACCTTCTGGCTCACACTAACTACACGTTCGAGGTGGAGGCCGTCAACGGAGTGTCTGAGCTCACCAACCCCGGACGACAGTTTGTCTCTCTCAACGTCACCACCAACCAGGCAGGTTAGTGTCTTCACATGATCTATATATATATATTATATACATTACCTTTACCATAGACCAACCAGGCAGGCTAGTGGAATTGTCTATATACGTTATATACCACACCCAACATATCGAGGCTCCACAGACAGAGACAATGAGAGACACTTGAAGAAACTCTAACCCAGTGACGTCAGTGAAACACACCCATTACTCCGTCAGTGAAACACACCCATTGGAGTCTCACACCTTGCGGACACAAACCAATTAATGATAAAGCAGAGTTCCACTCTCTGAACTCCTCTTCTCTGACTCATGTCTTTGGAAAAGCCCTGTATTTGGAGACCTTCTCCATAGACATTGGATTGTTGATTATTATTATTTATCTATGAACATTTGAACGTCTTGACCATGTTCTGTTATAATCTCCACCCGGCACAGCCAGAAGAGGACTGGCCACCTGGTTCCTTTCTTCCTAGGTTCCGGCCTTTCTAGTGTTCTAGTTTTCCTAGCCACCGTGTTTATGCATCTGCATTGCTTGCTGTTTGGGGGTTTTTAGGCTGGGTTTCTGTATAGCACTTTGTGACATCGGCTGATGTAAAAAGGGCTTTATAAATACATTTGATTGAGGGATAGAGGGGGAGGAGTCGAGAGCTTAGCTTATCTCACACATTGCGTAACATTTCTATTGCCTGTGACACTATCCAACTATCCAACTATCCAACTGTCCATGTAGAGCAAAGCAACAAGCAGAGTCCTCTGACAAGGTTGTACAACTCTTCCTGTGGACTGGATTTCCTACTGTGAATTACATTTTTAATTTAATGAGCTGCTTTCAGGGGATTGCCCAATCCTATTGGAATGCCAGTTTAGTGTCTGAAGATTTCATTGTAAAATAAAACACAAGAGCATTTTACTGAAGCCATTCCATATATGTATACAGAACCAGTCAACAGTTTGGTCACACCTACTCATTTTAAAGGTTTTTCTTTATTTTTACTATTTTCTACGTTGTAGAATAATTGTGAAGACATCAACACTATGAAATAACACATATGGAATCATGTAGTAACCAAAAAAAGTGTTAAACAAATATATTTTTATATTCTTCAAAGTATCCACCCTTTGCCTTGAAAGCTTTGCACACTCTTGGCATTTAATTCGAATCAAATCAAATCAATAAATTTACATAACAATAACGAGGTAATATACAAAAAAATAAGTAAATATGCATAGATAATAAACAGCGAGTGTAGAAACAAAGAGGGGGGGGGTGGGAGTTCAATCTAAATGTTTAGTTGTTCAGCAGTCTTATGGCTTGGGGGTAGAAGCTGTTAAGGAGCCTTTTAGACCTAGACTTGGCTCTACGGTACCGCTTTCTCTCAACCAGCTTCACCTGGAATGCTTTTCCAACAGTCTTGAAGGACTTCCCATATATGATGAGCACTTGTTGGCTGCTTTTCCTTCACTTTGCGGTCCGACTCATTCAAAACCATCTCAATTGGATTGAGGTCGGGTGATTGTGGAGGCCAGGTCATCTGATGTAGCACTTCATCACTCTCCTTCTTGGTCAAATATCCCTTACACAGCCTGGAGGTGTGTTGGGTCATTGTCTTGTTCAAAAACAAATAATAGCCCCACTAAGCGCAAATCAGATGGGATGGTGTATCCCTACAGAATGCTGTGGTAGCCATGCTAGTTAAGTGTGCCTTGAATTCTAAATAAATTCTAAATAAATCACAGACCGTGTCACCAGCAAAGCACCCCCACACATCATAACTCCTCCTCCATGCTTCACGGTGGGAACCACACATGCGGAGATTATCCGTTCACCTTCTCTGCGTCTCACAAAGACACAAGTCGGAACCAAAAATCTCAAATTTGGACTCTTCAGACTAAAGGACAGATTTCCACCGGTCTAATGTCCATTGCTTGTGTTTCGTGGCCCAAGCAAGTCTCTTCTTATTATTGGTGTCCTTTAGTAGTGGTTTCTTTGCAGCAATTCGACCCTGAAGGCCTGATTCACGCAGTCTCTTCTGAACAGTTGATGTTGAGATTGTCTCTTACTTGAACTATGTGAAGCATTTATTTGGGCTGAAATTTCTGATGCTGGTAACTCTAATGAACTTATCCTCTGCAGCAGAGGTAACTCTGGGTCTTCCTTTCCTGTGGCAGTCCTCATGAGAGCCAGTTKCATCATAGCGCTTGATGGTTTTTGAGACTGCACTTGAAGAAACTTTAAAAGTTATTGGAATTTTCAGGATTGACTGACCGTCATGTCTTAAAGTAATGATGGACGGACGTTTCTCTCTGCTTATTTGAGCTGTTCTTGCCATAATATGGACCTGGTCTTTTACCAAATAGGGCTGTCTTCTGTATACCACCCCTAYCTTGTCACAACACAACTGATTGGCTCAAACATATTAATAAGGAAAGAAATTCCACAAATTAACTTTTAACAAAGCACACCTGTTAATTGAAACACATTCCAGGTGACTACCTCATGAACCTGGTTGAGAGAATGTCAATAGTGAGCTGTCATCAAGGCTAAGGGTGGCAACTTTGAAGAATCTCAAAAATAAAATATATTTTGATTTGTTTAACACCTTTTTGGTTACTACATAATTCCTTATGTGTTATTTCATAGTTTTGATGTCTTCGGTATTATTCGACAATGTAATAAATAAAGAAAAACCCTTGAATGAGTAGGTGCGTCCACATTTTTGACTAGTACTTTATATGTACACACACACCACTATTAGAGTATATATCTACATAACACTATACCCCACTATTAGAGTATATATCTACTTAACACTATACCCCACTATCCCTTACTGAAAAACAGCACTATAGTAAAGCACTGAAGTAAAGCAGACATTTACTTTGTTGTAATATTTTATTAAACTTTTTCTTGTCTATTTAACAATTTACAAAAAAAATACATTGACGTAAACAGTAGACATTTTTTTTACATTTTACATTTTAGTCATTTAGCAGACGCTCTTATCCAGAGCGACTTACAAATTGGAAAGTTCATACATATTCATCCTGGTCCCCCCGTGGGGAATGAACCCACAACCCTGGCGTTGCAAGCGCCATGCTCTACCAACTGAGCCACACTTACCATTTGCATATATATAATTTCCACAAACAATAATGACATCACACTTGTTCAGACCTATAAGTTCCCATTGTATCCACACCCAAGGCTGTATCTAATGCTTGTGGGACTCTAACTGCAGTAAAAAAATAAAAAATTGTTTGTCTGGCTACAACATAACACAATTTGAAGTCATATGGGTCAGTAGTCTGGCTAACATCTAACTCTGGATGGTGTCGGCAGAATGCGTTGATAACGAAGAGGGCTGTGCTTTTACTGGTTGGCTGTCCCCAGCCACACACAGCCCCGCCCCCTAATCAAATCCAATAAGAGGTCTCAGAGAGGAAAAACATCATTTAAGAGAATGAATCAAAACCCTGTCGCACAATTTATGAGCAAATATGGCATTAACGGCGTCCTTTCTAGATCGGTCTGGCCACATCTCTACCTACGCTGGGAGTCACGTGGATCGAGTCAGCCAGGCTACTTAATCACAGCAAACAGAATCAAATTCAAGTCTAATGTTTTTTGTTCAGAATAATTAGCCCACCACTCCTGGAGTATCCAGCAGACGCGTATACTTTCTTGACCACTCGACTGTTTTGGCCCCATTCTGTCTGGTCCACTGAGCCCTCTGGATCACGGTCTCCTTCATGTAACTTGGTTTGCCGGCCAGACGCTGTCCGTTTTCAAAACGCACAAATCTTTCAACATATACTTTACCAGGCAGGACCCAGCTACTGCACCAGCTTGGTGTGTCACTTGGTTTGTCCGCAGATGTATTCATGCGTGTGTTTCATGTAGAAAAAGGTGATGTTTATAGAATACTCACTGAGTTAAGTCTTTTATGTTCTTCTTCAACTTCAGGCTATAGTCGAGTCGTCTAAAAGCAAGAGCGTTTCCTGGTCTATCTCCTCCGCTGCAAAAAGAGAAAGAGGGATACCTAGTCAGTTACACAACTGAATGCGTTCAACCGAAATGGGTCTTCTTCATTTAAGCCAACTCCTCTGAATCAGAGGTGCAGGAGGGCTGCCTTAAATCGACATCCACATCTTTGTGTGCCTGAGGAGACAGATTTTTCCACCTCACTGGCTTTGCAATTCGAACCAGCGACCCTTCGGTTACTGGTCCAATGCTCTAAATGACGTTGAGGAGGGGAAGGTTGGTAAGACAGGTCAAACGGTTGAACAAAGGGCAAAGGACTAAGGAAAGAGCCAAATGAATAGTAGCTTCGAGGTTAAAAATGCGKCCCATAACAGGGAGTGATCCATCTGCTAGAGGGTTATCAGCTACAATATCTCTATATGCTACCTACTGCTGTTGTGCCCTTGAGCAAGGCGCTTTACCCGTACGTGCCAAGCCTGTGATGTGTGTGTCAGGTTGGTCACTAACAGAATATCTGTGCAAATGACTAATAAAGCAAGTATGGTCAAATTAAGGCCAAAATATCTATGTATCTAGTCCCAACGTGGCTGCAGGGCTCTAAGAGGCTCTGGTGAAGTGAAGTCTGTCAAGTTTTCATTAAGGTTGTACTATTGGTTATCGATGTAGAAGACATCTATTGGAAGAATTTATTTATATAGCCCTTCTTACATCAGCTGATATATCAAAGTGCTGTACAGAAACCCAGCCTAAAACCCCAAACAGCAAGCAATGCAGGTGTAGAAGCACGGTGGCTAGGAAAAACTCCCTACAAAGGCAACAACCTAGAAAGAAACCTGCTGTTTTACATAGGGTCAATGAAAATCTGTCTCTCAAAAAATAATGTGTCTGTTTTATTTACCCTCTCACTTTGGAATCAAAGAGGCCAGGTTCCACTCATTCAGTGAATCCTTTACGAAGTTGTCCATTAAGTACAGAAATAAAGAAATGTTAGAAACATAGCTAGATAGCTAACTTGGCTAAATCAAATTTAAAGTAAACTCTAACGTTAGCTAGCTAACAGAATTTGCACCCTTCCTTAATTCACAAGTCGAACTAAAGCTTCCACTGTCAGAAACCATTGCAAACCAGTACAGTAACGCTAGTTAACTCAATCAATCACCATGCATGCATGAGATAATTCTGGCCAATAGCTTGGTTAAATTAACCCAGATGGAGAATAAGTCAAATCTAGCTATGCTAACTTAGCTAGCCAGATAACTTAGCTAACGTTAGCTAACGAGTGAAAGACTGTCAGACAGTCCAAAAGAAGTGTCAGACTTATCTAGCTAAGGTAGCGAGCTAGATAACAACAGCTAGCTGTTGTTACAGACACTGACACAGTTAGCTAGCTAGCTAGCCAAATGTTGACAAAAACCGTACATTTAGCTATATTCCGTGACAACACTTCAGTAAGCTAGCCTCGAGAGGCTATCGTTAGCTAGCTAGCTAATGTTACCGCAGCCAAGATATTAGCAAAGAAAATGGCTAGCTAGCTAACAGTCGTTAGCTAATGCTCAAGCTAACTTTAGCTGGCTACCTAGTTATGATAGGACTATTCGTAACGTTTGCTACCTACCGTTCTCATTGTTCAGTCAGCCAAAACAGCCTTAGTCTGACGAAATAACGTTAGCTGTTTTCCACTCAGGGAAGTCGCACTAGAATTAGAAGACTTCCCAGTTGCCACGTCTCGACACTTGCTCACGTTCTGGTGAACTTCACACGCTGGTGGCGGGAGAATTAACCCACTGGCTGGGTCAAATATCCATAACCCAACCTTGCTGTTTTTACAGAAAACAAACCAAATATTTACCCAATACCTACAACCCAGCAATTGGGTCATCCAAACAACGTAGCATCTTTTTTTGTGTAACTTACATCGCAAAGCCATGCATGCAAGAAGCCTTGACCTGTCTGATGTCTAGAAGGCCAGCATCCCGGAGTCGCCTCTTCACTGTTGACGTTGACACTGGTGTTTGCGGGTACTATTTAATGAAGCTGCCAGTTGAGGACTTGTGAGGCATCTGTTTCTCAAACTAGACACTCTAATGTACTTGTCCTCTTGCTCAGCTAAGTGGGGAAGAAATACAACAAAATGTATCTCTCTTTTTTGCTTCTCCTTCATTTTTTAAGAAATGCATTTGTTCAAAATTGTTCAACTATTGTCTTTCTCTCTCATTGAGTCAACTACTCACCACATTTTATGCCCTGCAGTGCTAGCTGTAGCTTATGCTTTCAGTACTAGACTTATTTTCTGGTCCTTTAATTGGGTGGACAACATGTCAGTTCATGCTGCAAGAGCTCTGATATGTTGGAGGACGTCCTCCGGAAGTTGTCATAATTACTGTGTAAGTCTATGGAATATGTTGAGATTCATGAGCCTCCTAGGTTTTGTATTGAAGTCAATGTACCCAGAGGAGGACAGAAGCTCGGCTACACCGTGGTGCTACCCTACAGAGTTCTGTTGCGGCTACTGTTGCAAAACAGAGGTGTTTTAATGAATTATTTGGTGACGTGAATATATTTGGTATATAGTTGAAGTCGGAAGTTTACATACACCTTAGCCAAATACATTTAAACTCTTTTTTTGTAAAAAAAAATTACAATTCCTGACATTTAATCCTAGTAAAAAGTCCCTTTCTTAGGTCAGTTAGGATCACCACTTTATTTTAAGAATGTGAAATGTCAGAATAATAGTAGAGAGAGATAATGATTTATTTCAGCTTTTATTTCTTTCATCACATTCCCAGTGGTCGAAGTTTACATTCACTCAATATGTATTTGGTAGCGTTGCCTTTAAACTTGTTTGACTTGGGTCAAATGTTTTGGGTAGCCTTCCACTAGCTTTCCATAATAAGCTCGGTGGATTTGGACCATTCCTCCTGAGAGGCTGGTTGTAACTAAGTCTGGTTTGTAGACCTCCTTGCGCTCGCAACATGCTTTTTTCAGTTCTGCCACATTTTGTATAGGTTTGAGGTCAGGGCTTTGTGATGGCCACTCCAATACCTTGACTATGTTGTCCTTAAGCCATTTTGCCCAACTTTGGAAGTATGCTTGGGGTCATTGTCCATTTGGAAGACCCATTTGCAACCAAGCTTTAACTTCCTGACTAAATGTCTTGAGATGTTGCTTCAATATATCCACATAATTTTTCCTATCTCATGATGCCATCTATTTTGTGAAGTGCACCAGTCCTCCTGCGAGCAAAGCAGATCCACAACATGATGCCTGCACCCCCGTGCTTCATGGTTGGATGGTATTCTTCGGCTTGCAGCCTCCCCCTTTTTCCTCCAAACATAACGATGGTCATTATGGCCAAACAGTTTCTATTTTTTGTTTCATCAGACCAGAGGACATTTCTCCCAAAAGGTATGATATTTGTCCCCCTGTGCAGTTGCAAACCGTAGTCTGGCTTTTTTATGGCGGTTTTGGAGCAGTGGCTTCTTGCCTTGCAGAGCGGCCTTTCAGGTTATGTCGATGTAGGACTCATTTTACTGTGGATATAGATACTTTGTACCTGTTTCCTCCAGCATCTTCACAAGGTCCTTTGCTTTTGTTCTGGGATTGATTTGCACTTTTTGCACCAAAGTACGTCTCTCTAGGAGACAGAATGCGTCCTCCTTCCTGAGCGATATGACATCTGCGTGGTCCCATGGTGTTTATACTTGTACTATGGTTTGTACAGATGAACGTGGAACTTCAGGCGTTTGGAAATTGCTCCCAAGGATGAAGGACTTGTGGAGGTCTACAATTTTCTTTCTGAGGTCTTGGTGGATATCTTTTGATTTCCCCATGATGTCAAGCAAAGAGACACTGAGTTTGAAGGTAGGCCTTGAAATATATCCACAGGTACACCTCCAATTGACTCAAACTATGTCAGTTAGCCTATCAGAAGCTTCTAAAGCCATGACATTTTTTTCTGGAATTTTACAAGCTGTTTAAGGCACAGTCCAACTTAGTGTATGTAAACATCTGACCACTAGATTTGTGATACAGTGAATTATAAGTGAAATAATCTGTCTGTAAAACAATTGTTGGAAAAATTACTTGTGTCATGCACAAAGTAGTTGTCTTAACCGACTTGCCAAAACTATAGTTTTTTAACAAGACATTTGTGGAGTGGTTGAAAACGAGTTTTAATGATCCAACCTAAGTGTATGTAAACTTCCGACTTTAACTGTAGTTGTATCTAAAAAATTATAACTTTTTTAATATTACGCTATTTTAATTTTTATGAACTCACTGATGAGGATGGTCCTACACTGCTTGGCATCTCTCTCTCTCTCTCTCTCGCTCTCTGCTTGTGCTACCAATGCAGTTCAGAACCCTTTCCCCTTACACCATGTCAACACATCCTAATCTGAAGACACGGTGCCATGCCACACCATCCTGTACCCTTTCAGAGGATTTGACTTGCCAACTCACAACACATCCCTATCAGAGGCAAGGTGTAATGAACCAGTGTGTGATCACACTCTCTCTGACATAGTTCCTTCCTGTTGCCACGGTCGCCATGGCACCAAGGTGTTCCATTCTGCTAATGAACATAGAATAAAGTGAACCAGGAATTGAAGATGTCAAAGATTTTCATCACCTGAATTTTATTTACAGTGCATTCGGAAACTATTCAGAACCTATTCACTTGTTCCACATTTTGTTACGTTACAGCCTTATTCTAAAATGTATTAAATC
>NW_019944720.1:99329-109279 GCF_002910315.2 Salvelinus sp. IW2-2015
ATGTTGGGATGGTATTCTTCGGCTTGCAGCCTCCCCCTTTTTCCTCCAAACATAACGATGGTCATTATGGCCAAACAGTTCTATTTTTGTTTCATCAGACCAGAGGACATTTCTCCAAAAGGTATGATATTTGTCCCCCTGTGCAGTTGCAAACCGTAGTCTGGCTTTTTTTATGGCGTTTTTGAGCAGTGGCTTCTTCCTTGCAGAGCGGCCTTTCAAGGTTATGTCGATGTAGGACTCATTTTACTGTGGATATAGATACTTTGTACCTGTTTTCCTCCAGCATCTTCACAAGGTCCTTTGCTTTTGTTCTGGGATTGATTTGCACTTTTTGCACCAAAGTACGTTCATCTCTAGGAGACAGAATGCGCTCCTTCCTGAGCGATATGACATCTGCGTGGTCCCATGGTGTTTATACTTGAGTACTATTGTTTGTACAGATGACGTGGAACCTTCAGGCGTTTGGAAATTGCTCCCAAGGATGAACCAGACTTGTGGAGGTCTACAATTTTCTTTCTGAGGTCTTGGTGGATATCTTTGATTTCCCCATGATGTCAAGCAAAGAGACATGAGTTTGAAGGTAGGCCTTGAAAATATCCACAGGTACACCTCCAATTGACTCAAACTATGTCAGTTAGCCTATCGAAGCTTCTAAAGCCATGACATTTTTTTCTGGAATTTTACAAGCTGTTTAAAGGCACAGTCAACTTAGTGTATGTAACATCTGACCACTAGATTTGTGATACAGTGAATTATAAGTGAAATAATCTGTCTGTAAACAATTTTTGGAAAAATTACTTGTGTCATGCACAAAGTAGTTTGTTCTTACTAACCGACTTGCCAAAACTATAGTTTTTTAACAAGACATTTGTGGAGTGGTTGAAAAACGAGTTTTAATGACTCCAACCTAAGTGTATGTAAACTTCCGACTTTAACTGTAGTTGTATCTAAAAAATTATAACTTTTTTAATATTACGCTATTTTAATTTTTATGAAACTCACTGATGAGGATGGTCCTACACTGCTTGGCATCTCTCTCTCTCTCTCTCTCGCTCTCTGCTTGTGCTACCAATGCACAGTTCAGAACCCTTTCCCCTTACACCATGTCAACACATCCTAATCTGAAGAACACGGGTGCCATGCCAACACATCCCTGTACCCTTTCAGAGGATTTGACTTGGCAACTCACAACACATCCCTATCAGAGGCAAGGTGTAATGAACCAGTGTGTGATCACACTCTCTCTGACATAGTTCCTTCCTGTTGCCACGGTCGCCATGGCACCAAGGTGTTCCATCTGCTAATGAACATAGAATAAAGTGAACCAGGAACTGAAGATGTCAAAGATTTTCATCACCTGAATTTTATTTACAGTGCATTCGGAAACTATTCAGAACCTATTCACTTGTTCCACATTTTGTTACGTTACAGCCTTATTCTAAAATGTATTAAATMAATGTTTTTCTCATCAATCTACACACAGTACCCCATAAATACCTTTTTTACATACGTTTTCAGACCCTTTGCTATAAGAGTCAAAATTGTGTTCAGGTGCATCCTGTTTCCATTGATCAACATTGAGATGTTTCTACAACTTGATTGGTACATTCAGTTGATTGGACATGATTTGGAAAGGCACACAACAGTTGACAATGCATGTCAGCGCTAAAACCAAGCCATGATGTCGAAGGAATTGTCTGCATAGCTCCGAGACAGGATTGTGTCGAAGCACAGATCTGGGGAAGGGTACCAAAACATGTCTGCAGTATTGAAGGTTCCCAAGAACACGGTGGCTTCCATCATTATTAAATGCAAGAAGTTTGGAACCACCAATACTCTTCCTAAAGCTGGCCKCCCTGCCAAACTGAGCAATCGGGGGAGAAGGGCCTTTGTCAAGGAGGTGACCAAGAACCAGATGGTCACAGAGCTCCAGAGTTCCTCTGTGGAGATTTTGATTTTATTTGGATCTCTTTTAGTCCCCATTTGGACTAATCTTCCAAGATTATGTTGTTTCCTACCTGCACCACCTGGGGTCGACCCGTCAGGATGTACAGGACCCAGTTGCACAAGGAGGGGTTCAGACCCAGGGCCCCGAGGTTAGTGACGGTCTTGGTCTTGTTGTTAAATGCTGAGCTGTAGTCAATGAACTGCATTCTTACATAGGTATTCCTCTTGTCCAGGTGGGATGGGGCGGTGTGTATTGCAACGGCAATTGTGTCGTCCATGGATCTGTATATTATTTGTAGTGGGTCAAGGGTGGGGTGGAGGTGATATAGGCCTGGACTTTCAAAGCACTTCATGATGACAGACGTTACCTCTCACGCTGTATGTATGTCTGTCTGTCGGTCTGTCTCTCTCTCTCTCTCTCTCTCTCTCTCTCTCTGTCTCTGTCTCTCTTTCGCTCTCTCTGTGTGTCTCTCTCTCTCTCTCTCTCTCTCTCTCCCTCTCTTTCCCTATTTCTCATGCCCTCCCTCCTATTTCCCCCTCAAGCCTCGAGACTGGAGAGCTGAGGATACTGTTTCAGGCTTTTAAGATAGGACTGATTATAGTTTAGTCTGGACAGAAAGAGGGGATACAGTTTCTCTGGATGGAAGAAGAAGAAAAAAAAGAAACAGATTTATTTTCTCCTTTTGTTTTAGGTGAACCTATTGAAATGTAAACGCTGTATAGTTGCAGCAAAGCTATCAAGTTGGTACCTCAGGGATCGTTTCAGTATTACTTAAAAGCTCTTTATCTCACCGTTCCACTTGGACACGTCCACTGAGGAGCACAGAGCTCTCATTTCCTCGAGATGGATGTCTGCTCTGAAATGTGTAATGGATCGAGAAGATACTGTCTCTGTCTTTTGCTTGTGTGAAAAGCTTTTGCAGTGTCGAAAATAGTATATAAAACCTAGAGTAAAAATATTTGAATTGTAGATTGTCGTCAAGAAAAAATATATTTTTTAAATATATGAAAATTAGAAATTTGCAATGCAGAAATTGTTCTGAACTAGCCTGTCACTAAGTCATTTAAGGATGTCCTTACTAAAACAAACTTTTAACCAGGGCCCATAGAGGACAGGGCACTGCAGTATATAGGCACTCTATAGCGAATAGGGTGCTATTTCAGATGTTATTTACTGATAAATTGTGTGTGAACATATAAATATAAATTATAATCACTATTTTATTATCCTAGTACTGATGTGATGATATTATCTCTAGTAATGATGGATGATCTTATCTCTAGTAATGATGTGATGATATTATATCTAGTAATGATATTATCTCTAGTAATGATGTGATGATCTTATCTCTAGTAATGATGTGATGATATTATATCTAGTAATGATGTTGATGATATTATCTCTAGTAATGTATTATCTCTAGTAATGATGTTGATGATCTTATCTCTAGTAATGATGTGATGATATTATATCTAGTAATGATGTGATGATATTATCTCTAGTAATGATATTATCTCTAGTAATGATGTGATGATCTTATCTCTAGTAATGATGTGATGATATTATATCTAGTAATGATATTATCTTAGTAAGATGTGATGATCTTATCTAGTAATGATGTGATGATATTATATCTAGTAATGATGTGATGATATTATCTCTAGTAATGATATTATCTCTAGTAATGATGTGATGATCTTATCTCTAGTAATGATGTGATGATATTATATCTAGTAATGATGTGATGATATTATCTCTAGTAATGATATTATCTCTAGTAATGATGTGATGATTTATCTCTAGTAATAATTATTCTAGTATGATATGTGATGATATTATCCTAGTAATGATGTGATGATATTATCTCTAGTAATGATGTGTGATGATATTATCTCTAGTATGATGTGATATATTATCTCTATATATATTATCTCTAGTAATGATGTGATGATCTTATCTCTAGTATGATGTGATGATATTATCTCTAGTAATGATATTATCTCTAGTAATGATGTGATGATATTATCTCTAGTACTGATGTGATGATATTATCTCTAGTAATGATATTATCTCTAGTAATGATGTGATGATCTTATCTCTAGTAATGATGTGATGATATTATATCTAGTAATGATGTGATGATATTATCTCTAGTAATGATGTGATGATATTATCTCTAGTAGTGATGTATGATATTATCTCTAGTAATGATGTGATGATATTATATCTAGTAATGATGTGATGATATTATCTCTAGTAATGATGTGATGATATATCTTAGTAATGATTGTGATGATATTATCTCTAGTAATGATGTGATGATATTATCTCTAGTAAGATGTGATGAAATTATCTCTAGTAATGATGTGATGATATTATCTCTAGTATGATGTGATGATATTATCTTAGTAATGATTGATGATTATCTCTAGTATGATTGATGATTATCTCTAGTAATGATGTGATGATATTATCTCTATAGTGATGTGAGTATTATCTCTAGTAATGATGTGATGATATTATCTCTAGTAAGATGTGATGATATTTATCTCTAGTATGATGTGATGATATTATCTCTAGTAATGATGTGATGATATTATTCTCTAGTAATGATGTGATGATATTATTCTAGTATGATTGATGATATTATCTCTAGTAATGATGTGATGATATTATCTCTAGTATGATGTGATGATATTATCTCTAGTAATGATGTGATGATATTATCTCTAGTAGTGATGTATGAATTATCTCTAGTAATGATGTGATGATATTATCTCTTAGTAATGATGTGATGATATTATATCTAGTAATGATGTGATATTTATCCTAGTAATGATGTGATGATGTTATCTCTAGTAATGATTGATGTTATTATCTCTAGTAATGATGTGATGATATTATCTCTAGTTAATGATGTGATGATGTTATCTCTAGTAATGATGTGATGATATTATCTCTAGTAATGATGTTGATGAGATTATATCTAGTAATGATGTGATGATATTATCTCTAGTAAATGATGTGATGATATTATCTCGATAATGATGTGATGATATTATCTCTAGTAATGATGTGATGATTATATCTCTAGTAGTGATGTGTTGAGATTAGCTCTGTAATGATGTGATGATATTATCTCTAGTAATGATGTGATGATATTATCTCTAGTAATGATGTGATGATAGTATCTCTAGTATATGTGATGATGTATATCTCTAGTAATGATGTGATGATATTATCTCTAGTAATGATGTGATGATATTATATCTAGTATGATTGATGATGTTATCTCTGATGATGTGATGATATTATCTCTAGTAATGATTGATGATATATATCTAGTAATGATGTGATGATGTATCTCTAGTAATGATGTGATGATGTATCTCTAGTAATGATGTGATGATGTTATCTCTAGTTAGAACGTGGTGAGTGTTACCCCTAGTTAGAAACATGGTGATTGTTTACCCCTAGATTAGAACGTGGTGAGTTACCCTAGTTAGAACGTGGTGATGTTACCCCTAGTTAGAACGTGGTGATGTTACCCCTAGTTAGAACGTGGTGATGTTACCCCTAGTTAGAAACGTGGTGATTGTTACCCCTAGTTAGAACGTGGTGATGTTACCCCTAGTTAGAACGTGGATGTACCCCTAGTATAGGAACGTGGTGATGTTACCCCTAGTTAGAACGTGGTGATGTTACCCCTAGTTAGAACGTGGTGATGTTACCCCTAGTTAGAACGTGGTGAAGTTACCCCTAGTTAGAACGTGGTAATGTTACCCCTAGTAAGGACGTGGTAATGTTACCCCTAGTTAGAACGTGAAGTTAAAATACTATAATCTCAAGTCATTTACATCAGGAGTAGAACAAACAAGAGGAGAATGTTTGTTTCATCATTTTGAATTGACTTTAAAATGCCTTTTGTTTCATTTGTTTAATCAAAAGAGTTTTTGACGTATTAAATTAACTTTGATGTTCTCCTCACACCGATTAAGAATGCTTCCTAAATGGCACCCTATTCCCTATATAGTGCACTACTTTAGACCAGAGCCCTATGGAACCCTATATAGTGTACTACTTTAGACCAGAGCCCTATGGAACTAGTGTGCACTACATAGGGAATAATATGCCAATTGGGATGTATCCCAAAGGTTTTCAACACAATATTAAAGTAATGCTGAGGAGAGGTGGGACCAAGTTACTATTATTTAAGTCGAAAGCAAGTCTCAAGTCACAAGGTCCAAGTCGCAAGTCGAGTCCCAAGTAAAACGGGTCGAGTCTTGAGCCAAGTCCAAATCATGCATTCTAAGAGCAAGTCAAATCGAGTTGTGTCAAGCCTAGTAAAACAAAGTATGTATACATGCAATGACTGTCTATTTATTGAGGCTAGCAGACAACCCTTTTCATTATTTTGATTATGTAATAAATCATTTTTACAACAAATTCCAAATGCAAGCTTCATAAATAAATTATCCTTTTTCAAGCAATTTTATATCAAATTGTTGCTTGATGTCCCATTGCTGGTTATCAATGTAAACAGTTACATTTCTTGATCACCACATTTTTTTGGAGCTTCATACTTATTATGGCCATCCTCTTTCCCTACGTTTTGACATTTGCACCCGATCCTATAGCTGTCAATGATTTGTATATGCACTAGATGACTAACAGGGGGTGCTGTGTCAAAGCCCCCATTGTAAAAAAATATATTTTTATATGGATACTAATATAAATGTAACCGGAGAAAATGAAACATATCCTTTGCACACTGATGCTGATGACTGGTCAGTGGTCAGCAGTCAAGACTGCTTAGTTTTAGATTCGTTTTATTTTTTTGACAATAATTTGGTGCAGTACCGTAGGCCGATGTTAGAAACCGGATCAAATAGGCGAAGGTATAAATATATGTTAGAAACCGGATCAAATAGGCGAAGGTATAAATATATGTTAGAAACCAAGATTCAAATAGGCAAAGGTATAAATATATGTTACAAACCGGATACAATAGGCGAAGGTAATAATATAATGTTAGAAACCGGATCAAATAGGCGAAGGTATAAATATAACATATATCATTTTATGTATACAGTGCATTTGGAAAGTATTCAGGTTACAGCATAATTCTAAAATGTATTAAATCGTTTTTTATCATCAATCTACGCACAATACCCCATAATGACAAAGCGAAAATAGGTTTCTAGAAATTTTGCTAATTTGTTAAAATAAAAATCACATTAATATTAGTATTCAGACTCTTTACTCAGTACTTTGTTGAAGCACCTTTGGCAGCGATTACAGCCTTGAGTCTTCTTGGGTATGACGCTACAAGCTTGGCACACCTGTATTTGGGGAGTTTCTCCCATTGTTCTCTGGAGATCCCCTCAAGCTCTGTCAGGTTGGATGGGAAGCGTCGCTGCACAGCTATTTTCAGGTCTCCAGAGATGTTAGATCGGGTTCAAGTCCGGGCTCTGGCTGGGCTACTCAAGGAAATTCAGAGACTTGCCCCGGAGCACTCCTTACGTTGTCTTGGCTTTGTCCTTAACGTCATTGTCCTGTTGGAAGGTGAACCTTCGCCCCAGTCGGAGGTCCTGAGTTCTTGAGGAGATTTTTCTCTGTAATTTGCTCCGTTTATCTTTGCCTCGATCCTGACTAGTCTCCCAGTCCCTGCCGCTGAAAAACATCCCACAGCATGATGCTGCCACCACCATGCTTCACCGTAGGGATGGTGACCGGTTTCCTCCAGACGTGCCGCTTGGCATTGAGGTCAAATAGTTGAATCTTGGTTTCATCAGACCAGAGAATCTTGTTTCTCATGGTCTGAGAGTCTTTAGGTGCGTTTTACAAACTCCAAGCAGGCTGCCATGTACCTTTAACTGAGGAGTGGCTTCCGTCTGGTCACTCTACCATAAAGGCCTGATTGGTGGAGTGCTGCAGAAATGGTTGTCCTTCTGGAAGGTTCTCCCATCTCCACAGAGGAACTCTAGAGGCTCTGTCAGCATGACCATTAGGTTCTTAGTCACTCCCTGACCAAAGCCTCTCAAGGAAGAGTATTGGTGGTTCCAAACTTCTTCCATTTTAGAATGATGGGGGGCGCTGTGTTGTTGGGGACCTTCAGTACTACAGAAATGTTTTGGTACTCTTCCCCAGATCTGTGCCTCGACACAATCCTGTCTCAGAGGTCTACGGACAATTTCCTTTGACCTCATGGCTTGGTTTTTGCTCTGACATGCACTGTCAACTATGGGACTGTCAACTATGGGACCTTATATAGACAGGTGTGGGCCTTTCCAAATCATGTCCATTCAATTGAATTTATCACAGGTAGACTCCAATCAAGTTGTAGAAACATCTCAAGGATGATCAATGGAAACAGGATGCACCTGAGCTAACATTCTAGTCTCATGGCAAAGAGTATTTCTGTTTTTTATATTTAATAAATATGCAACATTTCTAATAAGCTGTTTTCTCTTTGTCATTATGAGGTATTGTGATGTCATTATGGGGTATTGTGATGTCATTATGGGGTATTGTGATGTCATTATGGGGTATTGTGATGTCATTATGGGGTATTGTGTGTAGATTGCTGATGATTTTATTTAATCCATTTTAGAATAAGGTTGTAACGTAACAAAATGTGGAGAAAGATCAAGGGGTCTGAATACTTTCCAAAGGCGCTGTATGTAGCCAATGAAAATATGTATTTTTCCCATTCAGTTTCATACGTGCGATGCCCCACTTTGATAACCATTGTGTTAGCTCACTCGACCTGTGTTGATTGACAGTTTGCTGGTCCAATCAGAGGGCCTAGTGTGCATTTCGCTTTGAAATGTGCATTTCGCTTTGAAATCTGCATTTTTTAGTTTTTTTTTTGCACTTGCGATCCTAACTGCGGCAACTGTCTCTGGCTGCATGGAGAGCAATCAAAGTGAGTGACAAAACATTACGAAAACCTGGCCAGATCATTTCAAGTCATCATCAGTGTCTAGTCGAGTCCTGAGTTTCGAGGCACCGAGTCCAAGTTAAGTCTGAAGTTATTTTATTTTCTATCAAGTCATGTGCGTGGAGTCCACACTGAGCTTCTACTAATGATATACTGTGTGTACTTTTTCAGGATACAACATTATGGAGAGGGAATCTAATCAATATAGGATAGTAGTTTGTCATTAGTGAAGGCTTCTAAGCCTTTAACTAATCTCTGTGTACATTACTACAGTGTGTGACATCCATACCATTGTGTCTGTGTACATTACTACAGTGTGTGTGTGTGTGTGTGTGTGTGTGTGTGTGTGGGCTTTAGAAATACATTTGATTGATTGATTGGTTCTATTTCTCTTTGTTCCTCTGTTTTAGCCCCGTCTCCTGTGAGTGTGGTGAGGAAAGGGAATTCTGGGAAGAACAGTATCTCTGTGTTGTGGCAGGAGCCAGACAGACCCAACGGGATAATCCTGGAGTACGAGATCAAATACTTTGAGAAGGTACAACTAACCCTCAAAAACACACAACCTCAAACAATCATCAACTACCCACAACTTCCTACAATTACCTGCAGCTACCTACACACTACAACCTCACAAAACTACCTAGAATTACCCATACCTACAATTACGTACAACTACCTACAATTACCTCAAACAAACTACAACTACCTCCAATTACCTGCAGCTACCTACGTACTAAAACCTCACAAAGGTAGCAGGTAGCCTAGTGGTTAGAGCGTTGGGCCAGTATCTGAAAGGTCGCTAGATCGAATCCCCGAGCTGACAAGGTGAAAATCTGTCATTCTGCCCCTGAAACAAGGCAGTTAACCCACTGTTCTCCGGTAGGCCGTCATTGTAAATAAGAATTTGTTCTTACCTGACTTGCCTCGTTAAATAAAGGTTCAATTGGAAGAATAAAAACTTACTACAACTACCTGCAGCTACCTAGAACCTCATAAAACAACCAGGAACTAAGTTTCACAACTACCTGCAGCTACCTAGAACCTCATAAAACAACCAGG
>NW_019944720.1:109304-119304 GCF_002910315.2 Salvelinus sp. IW2-2015
CCTCCTGCCTCCTCCTCTCTACCTCTCCGCTCCTCTCCTCTCCTATCTCTACTCTCCTTCACCCTCTCGCTCCTCTCTCCGACGCTCCTCTCTCTCTACTGACTCCTCTCGCTCCGAGCAGTCTAAATCTGTGCATTCGAGAATAGTTGGAGGATGAGTTGTTCGGTGAGTCCCTTATTATTCAGGTGATATCAACACCAACCTGCTCTTTTGTCATCAGCGTAAAGGCCCACTGACGGTTCAGAATTGTGGTTTGACAGGAAAAACAGGCTACTGTTTCTAATCTAAATGGCGTGCCAGTCTCCCTTTATACAACTGATTTACACTAAAAGGCACACTTTGGATTTTAAGTTCGCATGAAGGCCCCTGTTATCTACTTATCCTCAGAGAACGGATGAACTTCATGCGATTATCAGATTTTTATGTCATCTACATCCAGAAAGTAAGGAAGTATCGACTGTAGATTCGGTCATGGGCAGATGCTAACGTAAGCATATAGCACAATGACTGAAGTTATCGGTATATCTACCTAGCATGACGTCAGTGTAAGTCTCACTAGCCTATGCTAGCGTTGTAGCGATAACTTCCATCACACTTGCCTAATGCATAGTTAGCAATGCCTAGCCAACGCATAAGTAAGTGCCAACTTGTTCCTTCAACTGCTAGAGACTGGATTACGCAGATATAGTTTCATCTAACCCTGGGGAAGAGACAAAGAGTTTACATTGAGCCCAAATATACTGATCACCTATGCATTTTTATAAAAGACACATCTAAGGGAAGTCATGGACATGGCACAGGAGTGGGTGGGGGAGAGCGGGGTGGGGCTTTTCCTCTTTGGTCTCTAGTGCTCGCTCATTAGAAATTTACCATCACGATTCAACTCCTTAAAATGCCACAACTCCTTAAATAGTATATTATTTAGTACCCTTCATGTGTACGTTACGTATTAATATACTTTTCAACTGGAGTAAAAGTTCAAAAATCGTCTGTGAGGCTTTAAAGTCCATAAAATTTATGCTCCAGTATAAACAACAATAGCTGTATTCAGCAGTAAAAACTGGCCACGCGGACTAACAACCGGGAATAACCACTCTTATAGCTAGATATTGACTTTAGTAACTACGGTTGTGCTGTAGAAGGCTTGGTTTAACAGATGTTAGTAAGAAACTTAGTTCCTGGTTTCTTATGCGGTATTCTAAGTAGCCCAGTTCGCTGCAGATAGTTTGTGAAACGATTAAACGTTCCAGTTCCTAGCGTTGAATTTTATCCCAAGTCTGAGCCGTAGACTTATGCGACCAGGAGTTGTGTAAAAACTTAGTCCCTCCTAGGTTGTATTTAATGCAAAAGTTCCTCTTTAAGCGTACTGCAGGAAGTTGAATGAAAACGGTAACGTTCGCTGTTGGTTTTATAGGTTTGTTCCTAGTACTTTGCAGTTATAGTTAGTGAAACTTAAAGATTCCTGAAATTTGTACTTATGAAGGTCTCTTAGTAGCATGTCCAGGGGTAGTTGTGAAATTGAGTTCCGTGTGTGTTTATGAGGCTTACGTTAGGTAGCCTGCAGGTACGTTGTGAAAACTTAGTTCCCTGGTTGTTTTATGAGAGTTCTATAGGTAGCATAGCAGGATAGTTGTGAAAACTTACGATTTACCTGGCGTGTTTTATTGAAGGTTCTAGGTAGCATGTCAGGTTAGCGGTTGTGTGAAACGTAGCTTCCTGCCGTTTGGTTTTATGAGTCTTCTACGGTTAAGCTGCAAAACGGAACCTGTAAAGCTTGTGAGAATACGTAGATCCTGGTTTTGTTTCATGAGGGTCTCTACGGTCGCTGCATGTAGTTAGTGAACATTAGTTCTTGTTGATTTAGACAACTACCTGCAGCTACCTAGAACCTCATAAAACAACCAGGAACTAAGTTTCACAACTACCTGCAGCTACCTAGAACCTCATAAAACAACCAGGAACTACGTTTCACAACTTCCTGCAGCTACCTAGAACCTCATAAAACAACCAGGAACTACGTTTCACAACTTCCTGCAGCTACCTAGAACCTCATAAAACAACCAGGAACTAAGTTTCACAACTTCCTGCAGCTACCTAGAACCTCATAAAACAACCAGGAACTACGTTTCACAACTTCCTGCAGCTACCTAGAACCGCATAGAACAACCAGGAACTAAGTTTCTTACTAACATCGTTAAACAACCTTCAAACAACCGTAGTTTACTAAATCCAATATCTAGCTATAGTGTTACCCCAGTTTATGCCAACAGCTATTGTTGTATATTGGAATTAAAGACGCCCTCCAGCGATTTTTGAACTTTTACTGTTGAAAAGTATAAATACGGTAACGTACACACTGAAGGGTAATAAATATATACTTTAAGGAGTTGGGCATTTAAGGAGTTGGTCTGATGGTAATTTGTAATGAGGAGCACTAGAGACCAAAAGAGGAAAGCCGAGGCCAAGACTACGGCAGGATGGATTTATCTAAAGTACTGAGGCCAAAGGCCAACAGCTAAGGCAAGATGGATCTATCTAAAGTACTGAGGCGCCAAGGATACGAGCAGGATGGAATTTATTCTCAAGTTCTGAGGCCAAGACTACGGCAGGAGGATTTATACTTAAAGTACTGAGGCAGGCTACGCAGGATGGGATTTTTATCTAAAGTACTGAGGCCAAGGCTTCGGCAGGATGGGATTAATCTAAAGTACTGAGGCAAGACTACGGCAGGATAGGATTTATCTAAAGTACTGGAGGCCATAGGCTACGGCCAGGATGGATTAATCTAAAGTACTGAGGCCAAGACTAACGGCAGGATGGGATTAATCTAAAAGTCTGAGGCCAAAGACTACGGCAGATTGGGGATTTAATCTAAAGTTCTGAGGCCAAGATACGGCAGGATGGGATTTATCTAAAGTACGGAGGCAAAGGATACAGCTAAGGCAAATGGGATCTATCTAAGTACTGAGGCCAAGGCTACGGCAGGATAAGGATTTTTCTAAAGTACTGAGTGACAAAGGACACAGCTTAAGGCAAGGATGGGATCTTCTAAAGTTACCGAGGCCAAGAACTACGGCAGGATGGGATTTATCTAAAGTTCTGAGGCCAAGACTACGGCAGATGGGATTTTATCTAAAGTACTGAGGCCCAGGCTACGCCAGGAAGGAATTTATCCTAAGTTCACAGACTGGTACTGTGACTGTTGGTATTTTGGGGTTTTGTTGCCAGCCAGCAGTCAAGTCATAGTACTGTGAACTGTTGGTATTGTTGTTGCCAGCAGCAGGCCAGTCATAGTACGTGACTGTTGGTATTGTTGTTGCCAAGGCAGCAGGCCATCATAGTACTGTGACTGTTGGTATTGTTTGTTGCCAAGCACAAGCAGGTCAGTCATAGTACTGTGACTGTTGCTCTATGGTGGCTGATGTTGTCATGCAAAGTAACCGTGCAGCGTGCGTGATAAACAGGATATTGGTCTCTGCCTCAGCTTTCCTGTGAGGGTATTGTAGAACAACCCATAGAATAGAATGAACGTAATCATCATTATATTTTATGATGAACAGCCCCAATCCTCCCCCCGCCGTAGCCCTTCACACACCAGACATATGTTAAGCCATAAGCCGTAAACATCACAACATGACCAGAGTTAACGAAAAACACTAGAGAACGGGACAGAGACAGGGACAGAGACAGGGACAGAGACCAGGGACAGGGACAGGGACAGAGACAAGGACAAAGAAGGAGCAGAGACAAGACACAGACAGGGAAGAGACAGGACAAGGCAAGGACCGAGACCAGGGACAAGGCAAGGACAGAGACAGGGCAACAGACAGGACAAGGCCAGGGACAAGACAGGGATGGAGACAGGACACAGACAAGGACAGAGACAGAGACAGGGCAGAGACAGGGACAGAGACAGGAACAAGACAGGGACAGGGACAGGAACAGAAGACAGGGACAGAGACAGGGACAGAGACATGGACACAGACAGGGACGAGACAGAGCAGGGACACAAACAGGGACAAGAAAGGGACAGAGACAGGGCAGAGACAGAGACATGGACAGAGACATGGACAGAGACAGGGACAGAGACATGACAGAGACTAGGGACACACGACAGGGACAGAGACAGAGACAGGGACAGAGAACAAGGACACAGACAGGGAACAGACAGGGACAGAGACCAGGGAGAGACATGGACAGAGCAGGGACACAGACAGGGACAGAAGACAGGGACAGAGACAAGGACACAGACAGGGACACAGACAGGACACAGACCAGGGACATGGACAGAAGAAGGGACGGACAGGGATGAGACAGGGGACACAGACAGGACACAGACAGGGACACAGACAGGGACAGAGACAAGGACAGAGACAGGGACACAACAGGGGAGTACACAGACAGGGACACAGACAGGGACACAGAACAGGGACCACAGACAGGACATGAGAAATGACAGCAGACGGTGACAGAGACAGGGACCAGAGACATGACAGAGACAGGGACACAGACAGGGACAGAGAAGGGACAGAGACAAGGAACAGACGGACACAGGGACCGGGACACAGACCAGGGACAGAGACAGAGACATGGAACAAGAGACATGGAAGAGACAGGGACGGAGACAGGGATGGAGACAGGGAACAGACAAGGACACAGACAGGGACACAGACAAGGGACAGAGACAAGGACAGTAGACAGGGACACCAGACAGGGACACGACAGGGAACACAGACAGGGACACAGAACAGGGACAACAGACAGGGAACACAGACAGGGACAACAGACAGTGACACAGACAGGGACATAGACAATGACACAGACAAGGACCCGAGACAGGGACAAGGCAGGGTACAGAGACAGGGCACCAGACAGGGACAGATGACAGGGCCACAGACAGGGACAGCAGACAGGACACGCTGGGACAGAGATAAGACACAGACAGGGAAAGACACGGACACAGACCGGGACAGCAGACAGGGACAGAGCAGGGACACAGCCAGGGTGAAAGAGATATGATCTTACCTTCCAATAAACGCAGTAAGCAGTTCACAGGCGCAGTAGTAAACCCCTACAGTGATGGCCACAGCGACGATGGGGAACCTGAGACGGTCACTGGACCGCAGCACTGTTATGGGTAGAGGCAGACTGTTAGAGGTCCTCACATCATTATGTTAGCAAGGGACCTGACACATTACCTTCATAGAGGTCCCTACACATTACTGTTAGCAGGGACCCTGACACATTAACTGTCTATAGAATTTCCTACACATTACTGTTAGCAGGGACCCTGACACCATTCTGTCTAATCAGAGGTCCACCCATTATCTGTTACAGGGACCCTACACATTACGTTAGCAGGGACCCTGAACAAATTACTGTAGCAAGGGACCCTGACAATTACTGCTATAAGGTTCCTACACATTACTGTTAGCAGGGACCCCTGACACATTACTGTTAGAGGACCCTGACAACATTACTCGTCTATAGAGGTCTACACTTACTGTTACAGGGACCCTGACACAATTACGTCTATAGAGGTCCTACACATTACTGTTAGGCAGGGACCCTGACACATTACTGTCTATAGAGGTCTACACATTACTGTTAGCAGGGAACCCTGACACATTACGTCTACAGAGGGTCCTACACATTATGTTAGCAGGACCCTGACACATTACAGTCTACAGAGGTCCCACATTACAGTCCTACAGAGGTTCCAGCATCATTACGTCTACAGAGGTCCACACATTACAGTCTACAGAGGTTCCACACATTACAGTCTACAGAGGTTCCACACATTACAGTCCACAAGAGATTCCACACCTTAAAGCTACAGAGGTTCCACACATTACAGTCTAAGAGTTCCACACATTACAGTCTATGGTCGTCCTCTACTAAACAGTCATGACGTCCTCTACTAAACAGACCTATGACGTCCTCTTCTAAACAGACTATGGACGGCCTCTACTAAACAGACCTATGGGCCGTCCCTCTATAAACAGTCTATGGACGTCCTCTATCTAAACAGTCTATGGACGTCCTCTACTAACAGACCTATGGGACAAGTCCTCTACTAAAACCAGTCTATGGACGTCCTCCTAAAACTAAACAGACTAAATGGACGTCCTCTAACTAAACAGTCCAATGGACGTCCTCTACTAAACAGTCATGGACGTCCTCTACTAAACAGTCTATGGACGTCCCTACTAAACAGTGCTAATGGACGTCCTCTTACTAAAACAGTCTATGGACGTCTCTACCTAAACAGACTATGGACGTCCTTCTACTAAACAGTCTTATGGACGTCCTCTACTAAACAGACCTATGGACGTCCTCTACTAAACAGTCTATGGACGTCTCTACTAAACAGTCTATGGACGTCCTCCATTATACAGTCTATGGACGTCCTCTACTAAAACAAGTCCTATGGACGTCTCACTAAACAGACCTACTGGACGTCCTCTACTAAACGACGCTAAGGACTTCCTCTACTAAACAGTCTATGGACGTCCTCTACTAAACAGACCTATGGAACGTCCCTCTAACTTAAACAAGTCTTGGACGTTATCTACTAACAGTCTATGGACGTCCTAATACTAAAACAGACCTAATGGACGTCCTCTACTAAACAGTCCTATGGTCCGTCCTCTACTAAACAGACCTATAGACGTCCTCTACTAAACAGTCTATGGACGTCACTCTACTAAACAGTCTAGGACGTCCTCTACTAAACCAGTCTATGGACGTCTCTACTACAGACCTATGGACGTCCTCTACATAACATCTATGGACGTCCTCTACTAAACAGTGCTATGGACGTCTCTACTAAACAGACCTAGACGTCCTCCTACTAAACAGTCATGGCGTCCTCTACTAACAACAGTCTATGGACGTCCTCTTACTAAACAGACCTATGGGACGTCCTCTACTAAACAGTCTATGGACGTCCTCTACTAAACGTCTATGACGTCCTCTAACTAAACAGACCTATAGACGTCCTCTACTAAACAGTCTATGGACGTCCCTCTAACTAAACAGTCTATGGACGTCCTCTACTAAACAGTCTATGGACGTCCTCTATAACAGTCTATGGACCGTCCCTCTACTAAACAGACCTATGGACGTCTCTACTAAACCAGTTATGGACGTAACTCTATAAACAGACCTATAGACATCCTCTACTAAACAGTCTATGGGCGTCCTCTACAAACAGTCTATGTACGTCCTCTACTAAACACGCCCTAATGGACGTCCTCTAACTAAAACAGTCTATGGACCTCCCGTACTAAACAGTCTATGGACGTCCTCTCTAAAACAGAGCTATGGAAGTCCTCTACTAAAACAGTACTTGGACGTCCATACTAAACAGACCTATGGACGTCCTCTACTAAACAGTCTATGCGACGTCCTATACTAAAACAGACCTATGGACGTCCTCTACTAACAGTCTATGGACGTCCTATACTAAACAGTCTCTGGACGTCCTATACTAAACAGAAACTACTGGAACGTCCCTCTACTAAACAGGTCCTATATAGGTCCTCTACTAAACGTCTATGGAGTCCTATACTAAAAGAACCTATGGACGTCCTCTACTAAACAGTCTATGGACGTCCTCTACTAAACAGTCTATGGACGTCCTCTACTAAAACAGTTCTAATACTCGGTCCCTCTACTAAACAGTCTATGGACTTCCTCTACTAACAGTCTTGGACGTTCTCTACTAAACAGTCTATATAGGTCTCTTACTAAACAGTCTATGGAAGTCGCTTACTAAACAGACCTATGGAAACGTCCCATATAAACAGTCAAAAAAAAAGAAAAAAAAATATGGAACGTCCTCTACTAAACAGTCTATGGACGTCCTCTACTAACAGCTAATGACGTCCTATCTAAAATCCTATGGACGTCCTCTACTAAACAGTCTATGGACGTCCTCTACTAAACAGTCTAATGACGTCCTCTACTAAACAGTCTATGGACGTCCTCTACTAAACCAGACTATATAGGTTCCTCCACTAAAACAGTCTAATGGATGTCCTCTCTAAACAGACCTTGGACGTTCTCCTATAAACAGTCTATGGACGTCCTCTACTAAACAGTCTATGGACGTCCTCTACTAAACGTCTCATGGACGTCCTCTCATAAACAGTCTATGGACGTCCTCTACTAAAACAGTCTATATAGGTCCTCCACTACCCAGACCTATGGACGTCCTCTACTAAACAGTCTATATCGGTCCTCTACTAAACAGTCCCTAATGGACGTCCTATATCTAAACAGACCTATGGACGTCCTCTACTAACAGTCTATATCGGTCTCTACTAAACAGTTCTATGGACGTCCTATACTAAACAGAACTATGGACCTGTCCCTCTACTAACAGTCTATATAGGTCCTCTACTAAAAGTCTATGGACGTCCTATACTAAACAGACCTATGGACGTCCCTCGTACTAAAAGTCTAATATAGTCCCTACTAAACAGTCTATTGGACGCCTATACTAAAGACTATGGACGTCCTCTTACTACAACCAGTCTATGGACGTCCTCTAACTAACAGACCTATGGAACGTCCTCTAAACTAAACAGTCTTGGACGTCTCTACTAAACAGACCTATGGACTTCCTCTACTAAACAAGTCTATGGATCGTCCTCTACTAAACAGAACCTATGGACGTCCTCTACTAAACGTCCTATGGACGTCCTCTACTAAACAGTCTATATAGGTCCTCTACAAAAGACTATGGACGTCCGCTCTACTATAACAGACTATGGACGTCCTCTACTAAACAGACTATGGGACGTCCTCTACTAAAAACAGACCTATGGACGTCCTCTACTAAACAGACCTATGGAGTCCTCTCTAAACAGTTAACTGGCATTTATATCTAACAGACCTAATGGACGTCCCTACTAACAAGAACTATGGAAGTCTCACTAAACAGTCTATGACGTCCTCAGTACCTAACAGTCTATGGACGTCCTCTACTAAACAGTCTATGGACGTCCTCTACTAAACAGTCTATGGACGTCCTCTACTAACAGTCTATGACGTCCTCTAATCAAATCTATGGACGTCCTCCTTACTAAACAGTCTATGGACGTCCCTCTACTAAACAGACCTAGTGGACGTCTCTACTAAACAGTCCTATGGAAAAAGGTCCCCCCCCTTACTAAACAGTGTATGGACGTCCCTTAATAACTAAAAACCCCAGACCTATGGACGTTCCTCTACTCACAGTCTATGGACGTCCTCTACTAAACAGTCTATGGACGTCCTCTACTACAGTCTATGGACAGTTCTCATACTAAACAGTCTATGGACGTCCTCTACTAAACAGACCTATGGACGTCCTCTAACTAAACATCTTATAGTTCCTCTACTAAGCAGTCTATGGACGTCCTCTACTAAACAGTCTAATGGACGTCCTCTTAACTAAACAGACCTATAGACCGTCCTCTCCTAAACAGACCTATGGACGTCCTCTACTAAAGGACAGTCTATGGACGTCCTCGTACTAAACAGTCTATGGACGTCCTCTACTAAAACCAGACCTATGGACGTCCTCTACTAAACAGTCTATGGACGTCCTCTACTAAACAGAGCTTATGGACCGTCCTCTACCATAAACAGTCTATATAGGTCTCTACTAACAGTCCTATGGACGTCCTCCTAAAAGTCTATGGAGTCCTTCTACTAAACAGACCTATAGAGTCCTCTACTAAACAGACCTATGGGACGTCCTCTACTAAACAGTCTAGGACGTCCTCTACTAAACAGACCTATAGACGTCCTCTTACTAAACAAGACCTATAGACGTCTCTACTAAACACACTATGGACGTCCTCTACCTAAACAGTCCTATGGACGTCCTCTACTAACAGTCTATGGGACGTCCTCTCCTAAACAGACCTATAGACGTCCTCTAATCTAAACAGACCTAATGGACGTCCTCTACTAAACAGTCTATGGGACGCCTCTACTAAACAGTCTA
>NW_019944720.1:121614-125851 GCF_002910315.2 Salvelinus sp. IW2-2015
GGTAGGTCAGACTGAACGGTCCAATCACAGTAGGTCAACTAAGGTCAATCAGTGTCAATTAAGGTCAGACTAGGTCATAAGGCTCATAGTATTCAAGTACGGAAGCTCAACTAAGGTCAAATGTAGGCATAGGTCAATCAGTAGCCAAAGGTCACTCAGTGCCACTAGGTCAGTAGTTCAAGGCTCACAAGGTCAACTCGTAGGATACTAGGTCAAGGTCAATTAAGTTCCATCATACAGTGAACATGGCACATCAGATGATTGGAAAATTCCTTATAAGCTGAAATTCCCCCCTTCCTGTTACACACAGCGTTGAATCTATAGGAGATGCAAAAGTGTGGTGGGTTAAGACAGGAGACAGCTCCCTCGCGCTGCCGGTCGGGTTGTCCCTCTCCTCCTGAATGTCCTCCTCCCTTTCTGCAATTGAACCCTCTCCTCTTTCTCTTTGGACTGACAACGTCTTCTGTGATTTTCAGCTTGTCAAAGTCACAGCCTGTACATTATACAATTACAGGAACAAAAAGGGTAGCAGTGTTGCATCTACGGATCACAGGTCTCAGGGGTAGTGTGTTAGACCAATCCATTGTTATTTCAGCTGTTCAGTCACAAGGCGCCTGGATTCATTATAAATCACAGGATCAAAAAGAGGTACGGCAGTGGTGAATTCTGGATCGATGGTCTCAGCGGTACGGAAGGGGATGGCAGTTGGATCTAGGTATCAGGGTAGGCTCAGTTGGTGGTACTAGATCAGGTTCGGTGCGAGTGCGGATTGAGCGTATCAGGTCTTCAGCTTACGTCGATGCGCAGGATCAGAATCTCGCGTCGTGCTGACTCTAGAGTAATACGGATCACCTCCTCAGTCAGGATGAAGTGCTGATCTGGAATCAGATCTCAGGGGTAGGAGTGCTGATCTAGGTCAGGTCTCGAGCGCGTAGGAGTGGCTGATCTAGGCATCAGGTCTCAGGGTACGTGAGTGCTGATCTGAGATCAGGTCTGCAGGGATAGTGAGCTGCGCTGAATTTAGGATCAGGTCTCAAGGGTAGAGTGCTGATCTAGGCATCAGATCTCAGGGTGTAGTGCTGCAGGAGGTAGGTGGAGGCTCCTCTAGGAGATCTCAGGGGAGTGGTGCAGATCAGGTTCGGTAGTAAGTGCGGTGATCTATGGAGCTCAGGTCTCACGGGTAGGAGTGGTGATCTTAGCGGATCAGGGCTCAGGGTAGTAGTCCGGTGACTCTAGGAATCAAAAGGTCTCGAGGGTAGGAGTGCTGAAATTCTAGGATCAGATCTCTCAGGGTAGGAGTGGTGATCTAGGTCAGGTCTCAGGGCCGTCAGAGTGGTGATGCTAGCGTCACGTCTCAGGGTCAGGAGTGTTGACAAGTCCATTGCTATTTCAGCTGTCAGTCACAGCCTGTACATTTATAAATTCAGAGATCAGCAAAAAGGCAGACAGTGAATTGACAGCTCCAGTTTCAGATTAAGATGTGTTGCTGTGTTCCCGGAATCATTTTAGTCCATTAGTATAACTGTTCCTTATCCAGAGTGCAACTCAAGTCAGTGTTACTTGACACTAAGTCTACGGCTAGGCTACCACACTATCACAGTCACGTGTATTAAACTAGGGCTAGGGCTACACAATATCACAGTCAGTGTATTTGAACCTAGAGGCTAGGCTAGGCCTACCACACTATCACAGTGAGTGTACTTAGACTACAGTAGGCTAGGGCTACCACATATCACGAGCTCAGTGATTGAACTAAGGCTAGGGCTGAGGCTACCACATATCACAGTCCACGTCGTATTGAACTGAGAGCTAACACATAAAGTCTGTACGCAGCTAGGGCCTACCAACATATTCACAGTCAGGTGTATTGAACTAAGCTAGGGCATAGGCTAGCACCACACTATCACACGTCAGCTGTATTGAGCTAAGCCTACGGGCTAGGCTAGCAAACCATACTTCACAGTCAGCGTGTACTTGAACTAAAGCTAGCTAGGCTGACCCACATATAACAGTCAGTTGCTATTGAACTGAAGCGTCTAGGCCTAGGCTCAGCTATATCACAGTCAGTGTATTGAACTAACGCTAGGCTAGGCTACCACCACTATCACAGTCGAGCTTATTGAACCTATAGGCTAGGCGGTACAGCAGTATGCAACTAAGCTCATAGCAACATTCACAGCATTGCAAAGTGAACACACATTTTCTCAATAAAAGCACGCACAAGGTGGTGCTTGTAAGAAAACAGCACATCACCGTGTTATGAGTAGCAAAGAAAATGTTTGGTTTTAAAAGTCTTTTTTTTTTTAGGCCAGTAATACTCATTTTAGGGCCCGTTTTGAGTTCCAGGCTAAGAACCTGGTCAGTTCCCAGGAGGGTGGGTAGTCCATGGATTCCCGCCTTGATTTTAGTTGATTAACCATTAGTCATGTTAAACTGCCAGGGGCTGTGAATGGGCTGGTGTGTAATGGAATACGGTCAAAACAGACGACAAACATCCCCACTCACTACATATGAGAACAAACTTCCTGCTTAACCCGCGTTGCAGGCAACAGAGCCCTAGGAAAATACATTATGTCCCAAGACTTAAAAAAGAACGCCCTGTTCAAAAAAGACCTCGTATTATAGTATCGATAGGTACACCGTTACAACTTAGACGGTTACTCCTTTACGCGTCCTACTTTTGTTGTTTCCCTCTCTCCCTGCCTAGTTTGATCGCTATTTATTGATTGCGCTGGGAAAGTGCCATTCACTTGGGGTAGTATTCGAATTAGTGTACACTATAGGGAAAGAACACATTTTGCAAATGAAAACAGGTTTCTTATTGGACAAATTGCGGTAGATCCCTGCCGTTTGGTTCCTAGTGAAAACGAGACCCGGGGTCCACGCTCTGTAGGCTTAAASTATTGGAAACATTTCAGATTAAAAAATAAAATCCTTATTCTAAAAATGTTAGAAGCAAGACATTAACCACAGAAAAATAGTTTATTCTCACAAAGAAACTTTTTATGTTTTCAAGTATTCCAAAACTGTTAAATAAAGTAGAGGGTGTGTTCACGTGATTTTTACATACTGGACATAAAAGCATTTAAAGTTCTGTTTGAAGAGTGTTTTTCCCCCACTAACCCACGAAAACACTCAAATGTCTGCCAACTATTCACATTCCTTCCTTGTTGTTGTTGAATTTCATCAAATCAGAAATGTCGACAGCTGGCTATTGAACAAAAAGCACACAGACAGTACACCTGGAACAGTACAGAATGGAGAGTGACTGACGGCCAGACAGGGGGGAGGTACACGTATAGACAGGGTTGTGTTCATTAGGGCACACAACAGAAAATGTTTTACAACAGAAAAACAAAAAAAAAGTGACAATTTCTTATTGGACAAGTCCAGGAAGCCCCCTCTTATTTCAGTGAAGCTCCCCCCCCCTCCCCTTTTTGTGCCTAAATGAACACAACCCTTGTTTATACCTGTGATTAGCTGCTTGCTGGTGATATGAACAGTACAGGACAACACAAAGTGGGGTTAACATTCATCTCAGTTGATCCCTTGATTCAATTTGGCAGTTCAGTACTTCCACACTAAAAGACTGGTTTCCCAGACAAGGATTAAAGACTAAAAAACATGATCAATGGAGAATCTCTATTGAAATAGCTTGGTAGTTCGAGACTAGTCTCAAATATGTCTGGGAAACCAGCCCTAAAATAACTCAAAATAAAAAGATATACAGAAAGACTGGGGGGGCGGGGCAAGAACGTGTTCCCGTAGTTACAGTTACCGAGGGATCCCGTAGTTACAGTTACCAAGGGATCCCGTAGTTACAGTTAAACTTCTGTTCATTTTTCTTTCTAAAACTAGGCCTTAAACAGATACCCCAAGACTTGTTTGTAAGGCACCTAATGCTGTTTTGAAAATGACTGACTATTTCGTTGGAATAATATTCTATAAAGTTGTCATGTGTTCACTACMTATGATTGGATCTAAGAAAAACAACAATTAATACTTTCGTGAGTTTTAACTCGTTTCCAGAACATGATTCAGTCTTTCTGTACATGACTTCTTGTCTTCTTTGTGTTACTTCCTGATGACGTGTTTAAAAACAGCGTACATCCGTACGTACACGCCATGTATTTCACTGATTAGTGTTTAAAACGTTAAACCACCACTTGTGGCTAGACGGTATGCAGCATGTGTTCTACGGAGGCTGAGTGTCTGCAGGTTTTCGCTATCTCTCCTG
>NW_019944721.1:0-13462 GCF_002910315.2 Salvelinus sp. IW2-2015
GACACTCTCAAGTCATGGTAAAGGAGTGACAGGTTACACAGCTCCTTATATGTCCTTCAGACACTCTCAAGTCATTGGTAAAGGAAGTGACAGGTTACACAGCTCCTTATAGTCCTTCAGCCACTCTCAAGTCATTGGTAAAGGAGTGACAGGTTACACAGCTCCTTATAGGTCCTTCAGACACTCTCAAGTCATTGGTAAAGGAGTGACAGGTTACACAGCTCCTTATAGTGCTTCAGCCACTCTCAAGTCATTGGTAAAGGAGTGACAGGTTACACAGCTCCTTATAGGTCCTTCAGACACTCTCAAAGTCATTGTAAAGGTAGTGACAGGTTACACAGCTCCTTATAGGTCCTTCAGACACTCTCAAGTCATTGGTAAAGGAGTGACAGGTTACACAGCTCCTTATAGGTCCTTCAGACACTCTCAAGTCATTGGTAAAGGATGGACAGGTTACACAGCTCCTTATAGGTCCTTCAACCACTCTCAAGTCATTGGTAAAGGGGTGACAGGTTACACAGCTCCTTAAGGTCCTTCAGACACTCTCAAGTCATTGGTAAAGAGTGACAGGTACACAGCTCCTTATAGGTCCTTCAGCCACTCTCAAGTCATTGGTAAAGCGAGTGACAGGTTACACAGCTCCTTATAGGTCCTTCAGACACTCTCAAGTCATTGTAAAGGAGTGACAGGTTACACAGCTCCTATAGGTCCTTCAGACACTCTCAATGCATTGGTAAAGAGTGACAGGTTACACAGCTCCTTATAGGTCCTTCAGACACTCTCAAGTCATTGGTAAAGGAGTGACAGGTTACACAGCTCCTTATAGGTCCTTCAGACACTCTCAAGTCATTGGAAAGGGGTGACAGGTTACACAGCTCCTTATGTCTGTCAATGGTCAATGTGTTCCAGACGTGAGGCTCTCACTGAGGAAGCTGCTGATAGACTGAGGTGGTTGTGTTGATATTCAGTCTCTCTCATGAACCTCTAACAGGCCAACAATGTACAATATATTCATAAAATACATTTCTGTGGTTTAATGTTGAATGCCAAATTCTCAGAGCCCAGTTTCACAGACACATTCCCAGTGATATGCAATACAGCAAGTACATTCCAATAACATCACAATACACAGTTCCAATACATATACAATACACTTTTACAATACACGGTTCCAATACATACAATACATGTTTACAATCTCCTCCTAAAGGGTGTCATTTCAGATGGTAATCCTAGACTCCCCCTCATCTCCTCCAATAGGATGTCATTTCAGATGGTAATCCTAGACTCCCCTCATCTCCTCCAATAGGATGTCATTTCAGATGGTAATCCTAGACTCCCCTCATCTCCTCCAATAGGATGTCATTTCAGATGTAATCCTAGACTCTCCTCATCTCCTCAATAGGGTGTCATTTCAGATGGTAATCCTAGACCTCCTCATCTCCTCCATAGGATGTCATTTCAGATGGTAATCCTAGACTCCCCTCATCTCCTCCAATAGGATTGTCACCCCTCATCTCTCCAATAGGGTGTCATTTCAGATGGTAACCTAGACTCCCCTCATCTCCTCCAATAGGGTGTCATTTCAGATGTAAATCTAGACTCCCCTCATCTCCTCCAATAGGGTGTCATTTCAGATGGTAATCCTAGACTCCCCTCATTCCTCCAATAGGGTGTCAATTCAGATGGTAATCCTAGACTCCCCTCATCTCCTCAATAGGATGTCATTTCAGAGGTAATCCGAGACTCCCCCTCATCTCCTCCAATAGGATGTCATTTCAGATGGTAATCCTAGACTCTCCTCATCTCCTCCAATAGGGTGTCATTTCAGATGGTAATCCTAGACTCCCCCTCATCTCCTCCAATAGGCTGTCATTTCAGATGGTAATCCTAGACTCCCCCTCATCTCCTCCAATAGGGTGTCATTTTAGATGGGAATCCTAGACTCTCCTCATCTCCTCCAATAGGATGTCATTTCAGATGGTAATCCTAGACTCTCCTCATCTCCTCCAATAGGATGTCATTTCAGATGTAATCCTAGACTCTCCTCATCTCCTCCAATAGGATGCATTTCAGATGGTAATCCTAGACTCTCCTCATCTCCTCCAATAGGGTGTCATTTCAGATGGTAATCTCTAGACTCTCCTCATCTCCTCCAATAGGATGTCATTTCAGATGGTAATCCTAGACTCCCCCTCATCTCCTCCAATAGGGTGTCATTTCAGATGGTAATCCTAGACTCTCCTCATCTCCTCCAATAGGATGTCATTTCAGATGGTAGCCTAGACTCTCCTCATCTCCTCAATAGGATGTCATTTCAGATGGTAATCCTAGACTCTCCTCATCTCCTCCAATAGGGTGTCATTACAGATGGTAATCCTAGACTCTCCTCATCTCCTCCAATAGGGTGTCATTTCAGATGGTAATCCTAGACTCTCCTCATCTCCTCCAATAGGGTGTCATTTCAGATGGTAATCCTAGACTCCCCTCATCTTCTCCAATAGGATGTCATTTCAGATGGTAATCCTAGACTCTCCTCATCTCCTCCAATAGAGGTGTCATTTCAGATGGTAGTCCTAGACTCTCCTCATCTCCTCCAATAGGATGTCATTTCAGATGGTAATCCTAGACTCCCCTCATCTCCTCCAATAGGGTGTCATTTCAGATGGTAATCCTAGACTCCCCTCATCTCCTCCAATAGGTGTCATTTCAGATGGTAATCCTAGACTCTCATCTCCTCCAATAGGATGTCATTTCAGATGGTAATCCTAGACTCCCCCTCATCTCCTCCAATAGGATTCATTCAGATGGTATCCAGACTCCCCTCACTCTCCAATAGGATGTCATTTCAGATGGTAATCCTAGACTCCCTCATCTCCTCCAATAGGATGTCATTTCAGATGGTAATCCTAGACTCCCCTCATCTCCTCCAATAGGATGTCATTTCAGATGGTAATACCTAGACTCTCCTCATCTCCTCCAATAGGGTGTCATTTCAGATGGTAATCCTAGACTCTCCTCATCTCCTCCAATAGGATGTCATTTCAGATGGTCAATCCTAGACTCCCCTCATCTCCTCCAATAGGGTGTCATTTCAGATGGTAATCCTAGACTCCCCTCATCTCCTCCAATAGGATGTCTTTACAGATGGTATCAGTTTTCAATATTCATACTATCCACACTAACCGTACTATTTGTGACGTGATTTGAGTTTATAGTATGCTTATTGTCATAGTATGATATAGTTTAGCATGCCAAAAGTTCCCGGATGTCGTACTAAATTCGCCAACATATTAAATTTAACGCAGAGGACACTACTTCTGTACTTTAGGGCCCATAATGCAATTCTTCAGGAAATGGCGGGGCTTCACATCGTTTTCAGATTTGAAGAAAATGGCGGAAAATATGTTGCTGAATCAGTCAAACGAGAGCGGAGACAAATTCATTACTTAAACTAATTATGACAAAATGTTAAGAAACTGTTGAGCAATGAATAAAGAATGACTTTTCAAATAAGTTACCTTACACGTTATTTGGCTGACAATTTGTTAGCTACCGCTGTCCTTACGAACCACAGCATATCATTACAGCTGTATGTACCGGTATGTTAGCTACCTACCTAACGTTACAGTAGTTGGCTACTTATACATCAAACGTGCCAGTATATAACTACAGGCTAACTAACTACTCAACGTTTATTGACTTGATTATTCCCGTCATTCTTAGCTAAATGGTATAGTCGTTGTGCTTTCGTAAATTCTGTTTCTCTACTCGATTTCACAGCATCTCGCCTGAGAGACCAGAGCGCAGAATAATGAATTTACGAGCCGCTCAACGCCGGTGAATATGGCCAGTGTCAGTAAACGTCGGGGGAAAAAAGCGTAATTAAATTGTTCCAGCAGCACCAGAAAGCTCAAATCAACCCACTCCTCGACCAGAGCATCCAGCACTCCAGATTTAATTTAATAACACACCAAAGTCGAACAATGCTAACTAGTCATTTGTTTCGCTAACTAGCTAGCTAGAGGTTGCATAGCAACAGCATCAACTTCCGGTAGAGAAGGCAAAGACCTCGTTGGTTACAGTATACTAAAATGAATTAATAGTATGTAGTATATACTCATTAAGTATGTAGTATACAGTATACTAAAATGAACTAATAGTATGTAGATATACTCATTAAGTATGTAGTATACAGTATACTAAAATGAACTAATAGTATGTAGTATATACTCATTAATTATGTAGTATACAGTATACTAAAATTAACTAGTAGTTATACTCATTAAGTATGTAGTATACTAAAATAACTAATAGTATGTAGTATTATACTCATTACGTACATAGTATACAGTATACTGAAATGAACTAATAGTATGTAGTATATACTAATTAAGTATGTAGTATACAGTATACTAAAATGAACTATAGTATGTAGTATATACTCATTAAGTATGTAGTATACAGTATTTTAGTATGGGTATTCGAACACAGCTCTAGCACTCCCCTCCCACTCATCTCTGCGCACTAGACTGTCACCTCTAAACTAGAGACAATCACACAAACTCTGACTGTAGTCTGTGGTCACACCCTCAAATTGCACCCTCCTCCTTATATAATGTACTGCTTCCCCCACAGCTCTGTCTAAAGTAGTGCACTTCATAGGGAACAGGTGCCAGTTGAGATTAGAGCCTATTTGTATGGACCCGTATGCTACACCTGGACACGGGCCGTTCCTGTATCCATGGCGCTGGGTTGTAGTGTCAGCCTAGTGACCGTTGCTTAGCGACAGGCGGAGGACTGATCAAGCGAGCAACGAACGGAACTGAACCGTTTGTTTTTCTTCACCCTGTTGTTTTGTTTACCTGATCTTGGTTTTTGTTTGGCACCCTATTCCCTATGTAGTGCACTACTTTAGACCAGGGCCCTATTCCCTATGTAGTGCACTACTTTAGACCAGGGCCCTATTCCCTATGTAGTGCACTACTTAGACCAGGGCCCATAGAGCTCTGTATAGGGAACAGGATTCCATTTGGGACAGCTTAAGCTGATCAGTAAAGGTCAAGGGTCATGCTCAGGGGTTACCATGGAGATAGAGGAATATGTAGAATTCAAAACGGACGGCAAGCCTACTCCTGGAATGATACTACTGGGCCGTGCAGGCTTTTGCTCCGACCGTTCTCGTGCTCTAACACACCTGATTCTACTAATCAGTCGAATCAGAACCTTGACTGGCAGAATGAGGTGTGTTAGAGCAGGGCTGAAGCAAAAGCCTGCAGACCCAGTAGATTTCCTGTGTGTGTAGTTATGTTTCCATCTGTAATCTCAGTCCATGATTGGATCTTGGTCACCTCTTTTATATTCTTTGTATGGTATTTCTGAACAGGTGTGTTATGATCCTAGCAGACGTGTGTAGGAATGGTCACGTAACAGGTGTGTATGTAACAGGTGTGTATGAATGATCACGTAACAGGTGTGTATGTAACATGTGTGTATGAATGATCACGTAACAGGTGTGTATGTAACAGGTGTGTATTAATGATCACGTAACAGGTGTGTATGTAACATGTGTGTATGAATGATCACGTAACAGGTGTGTATGAATGCTCATGTAACAGGTGTGTATGTAACAGGTGTGAATGTAACAGCTGTGTATGAATGATCTCGTAACAGGTGTGTATGTAACAGGTGTATATGTAACAGGTGTGTGTACAGTAAACTACCCAGAAACAGAATACATTATCTTTATCATGTTAAAACTCCAACAAGAGCACTATGGAACCATTTTAGGAACCAAAAACTATATTTAATTGCTTAGAAAAATGTATTGAATTTTATTTGGAATGCTAAGCCAGACAAAATTAAACGTGCCTATTTATATAATGAATATGAGTTTGGGGGGATAAAATTAAATATTAAAGCTTTMAACCTCTCACTTAAAGCTCCACTCATACATCAATTATACTTAATTAAACCCAAAATGGTTCTCCAGTAGATTATTAAGAAAAACTCATCCTTTGTTCAAAAATTTCTTTTTTTCTTTCATACAGATTACAACTTCTCATTTCTGACTAATTGAAAATGACATTTTGTTTAAAGTATCGCCCTTTCTTCAACAAGCCATACAAAGCTGGTTACAATCTCAGTTTTATACTCCGTAAAAGGTAGAGAAAAATATTACAACAAATGTAATGGTTAAACTCAAATATATTGATTAATAAAAAAAACATTATTTATGGGAGAAAAAAAAATTGTATTATATTTATTATGAAAAGCATAAAGGAAGTTGTCACATATGCAGTTATTGAAAATATGTGGGAATGTCTGTTTCCACATTCACAACCAACTGACTGCCGCACTAAGCACTACGATACATGAAAATGGAGGCAGCTGAAGTTGGGAAAACCGCTGGCAGAAGTAGTGGATTGTCACATTAGCTGATAACATGCTTAAATCAAATAATCGATAGCTACTAGTTTAAGAGCAAACTGGCATGAAAAGGAAAATATACCAGTTTTCATCTGAGGACAAAAATGTTGACAGCTGCGCCATACAGGTTGCAAAATAAATGGGAGGAGATTTTGCGATGTACCAATTCCATGACACATGGTTTATGAACTTGTACAAAAACTACACTTGACTCAACACTTGGAGTTTTTCAATTTAAATGATTAAATAAAATTCTTGCCACCAAACAGAATGCTATATATATGGGGCAACAATACAACAATCTCAGCTCTGTAGATTTTGTTGCGAAGAGACAGAATCAATAGACCATTTTTCTGGCATTGCCCCGATGTAGCTAGTTTCTGGTCACAGGTTCAGGAACGGTTAGAAATGCACATGCACTTAAAATGAACCTTAGAAAATAGCAGTGTTGGGTGATTTGGAAAACCATAGTCAATAAATAATATAATAATATACATAATATATAATAACACAATAAAACTCAGAGGGAAGGTTTACGTCATTTAGCTCTCAGTCTGTGGATAAAATACGATTAGAAAATATTCAAACATTTTGCAAAACATCACATCCCAATATAAAAATACAGTGGGGAGAACAAGTATTTGATACACTGCCGATTTTGCAGGTTTTCCTACTTACAAAGCATGTAGAGGTCTGTAATTTTTTATCATAGGTACACTTCAACTGTGAGGACGGAATCTAAAACAAAATCCAGAAAATCACATTGTATGATTTTTAAGTAATTAATTTGCATCTAGGATCAGGTCTGTTTCCTAGTGAATACACCCCATGGTGTTGAATAGTGTGTTGATATAGGATCAGGTCTGTTTCCTAGTGAATACACCCATGGTGTTGAATAGAGTGTTGATCTAGGAGCAGGTCTGTTTCCTAGTGAATACACCCCATGGTGTTGAATAGGAGGGTTGATCTAGGATCAGGTCTGTTTCCTAGTGAAAACACCCATGGTGTTGAATGGAGTGTGATCTAGGATCAGGTCTGTTTCCTAGTGAATACACCCATGTGTTGAAAAGGAGTGTTGATCTAGAGCAGGTCTGTTTCCTACTGAATCACCCATGGTGTTGAATAGGAGTGTTGATCTAGGATCAGGTCTGTTTCCTAGTGAATACACCCCCATGGTGTTGATCTAGGATCAGGTCTGTTTCCTAGTGAATACACCCCATGGGGTGTTGATCTAGGATCAGGTCTGTTTCCTAGTGAATACAACCCCATGTGGTTGAATAGGAGTGTTGATCTAGGATCAGGTCTGTTTCTAGTGAAAACACACCCATGGTGTCGAATAGGAGTGTTTGATCTAGGATCAGGTCTGTTTTCCTAGTGAATACACCCATGTGTTGAAAAGGAGTGTTGATCTAGGAGCAGGTCTGTTTCCTAGTAATACACCCCATGGTGTTGAATAGGAGTGTTGATCTAGGAGCAGGTCTGTTTCCTAGTGAATACACCCCATGGTGTTGAATAGGAGTGTTGATCTAGGATGCAGGTCTGTTTCCTAGTGAATACACCCCAATGGTGTTGAATAGGAGGTTGAATATAGGATCAGGTCTGTTTCCTAGTAAAAACACCCATGGTGTTAATAGGAGTGTTGATCTAGGATCAGGTCTGTTTCCTAGTGAATACACCCCATGGTGTTGAAAAGGATGTTTGATCTAGGAGCAGGTCTGTTTCCTACTGAATACACCCCATGGTGTTGAATAGGAGTGTTGATCTAGGATCAGGTCTGTTTCCTAGTGAATACACCCCATGGGTGTTGATCTAGGATCAGGTCTGTTTCTAGTGAATACACCCCATGGTGTTGAATAGGAGTGTTGATCTAGGAATCAGGTCGTTTCCTAGTGAAACACCATGGTGTTGAATAGGAGTGTTGATCTAGGACAGGTCTGTTTCCCAGTGAATACACCCCATGGTGTTGAAAAGGAGTGTTGATCTAGGAGCAGGTCTGTTTCCTAGTGAATAACCCCATTGGTGTTGATCTAGGATCAGGTCTGTTTCCTAGTGAATACACCCCATGGTGTTGAATAGGAGTGTTGAATCTAGATCCAGGTCTGTTTCCTAGTGAATACACCCATGGTGTTGAATAGAGTGTTGATCTAGGATCAGGTCTGTTTCCTAGTGAATACACCCCCATGGTGTTTGATCTAGGATCAGGTATGTTTCCTAGTGAATACACCCCATGGTGCTTGAATAGGAGTGTTATCTAGGAGCAGGTCTGTTTCCTAGTGAATACACCCCATGGTGTTGAATAGGAGTGTTGATCGAGGATCAGGCTATGTTTCCTAGTGAATACCACTCATGGATAGTAACACTGTTTCTTATCCATTCTACCATGAGGATGGATACCCCAACACGTGTTCTTATCCATTCTACCATTAGGATGGTACTCCAACACTGTTACTATCCATTCTACCATTTAGGTTGGGTACCCAACCACTGGTACTATCCATTTACATTAGGATTGGTCAACACTGTTACTATACCATTCTACACTTAGGTTGGTACCCAAACTGTTACTATCCATTCTAGCATTAGTTGGTACCAACACTGTTACTATCCATTTAGCATTAGTTGGTACCCCAACACTGTTACTATCCATTCTCAGCATTAGGTTGGTACCCCAACACTGTTACTATCCATTCTACACATTAGGTTGGTACCCCAACACTGTTACTATCATTCTAGCATTAGGATTGGTACCCCAACACTGTTACTATCCATTCTACCATTAGGTTGGTACCCCAACACTGTCACTATCCATTCTACATTAGGTTGGTTACCCAACACTGTTACTATCCATTCTACCATTAGGTTGGTACCACGTACTATCATCACATTAGGTTGTACCTCCACACTGTACTATCCATTCTACTTAGTTTTACCCATGTCATCCATTTCCATTAGGTTGGTACCCACACGTACATCCATTCTACCATTAGGTGTTCCACACTGCTACTAGCATCTACCATTAGTTGGTCCCAACGCTATCCTCTACCATTAGTGCCAACCTGTACCCATACCATTAGGTTGGTACCCAACACTGTTGATCTGAAGCTGTGAACAAAGACAGGGGTCCAGCTCCCCAAGAAGGTTCATCATCTGGAACACGACTCCGTTCCTTTTCTCAACACCATGTCGATGATGTCACGTGCCTTCTCTGCCCTCTCAGCTATCACCTTCACTGACTCCATTTCCTCCTGGTTGATGACTGGTGTGTGCAGGAGTCCGTCCAGAAGTTCATTCAGGACAGGTCTTGACACTCGTTCACAAAACTCTGCCCGTACAGAACGCAGCTGCTGCTCTGCAGAACCAGTCAACTGCTCTCAGCGGACCCCTGCCCCCAACACAGTACCTGGAAGAGTCAGGTTACAACATAACGACATTTGTGACATTTACATTTCAGTCATTTAGAAGCAGAATCCTAAAATAAAAGTATTGAGAAAACATCATCATTTACAATAACGACCTGAACATATCACATATTCACATTTTAGGGATGGTTTTCACAGACATAAAAAACAGTCTGGGTCATTCAGAACCAGGTTAATCTACATCAAGTCCTGGAGGAGATGTCATTGGACATTCAGAACCAGCTAATCTACATCAAGTCTGGAGGAGATGTCATTTTCTTGAAGACAGTCTTTTTAATCTGGACTAGTCCAGGTCGACAGTAAACCATGTTGACTGTCCTAGTCCAGGTCCGACAGTAAACCATGTTGACTGTCCTAGTCCAGGTCCGACAGTAAACCATGTTGACTGTCCTAGTCCAGGTCCGACAGTAACCATGTTGACTGTCCTAGTCCAGGTCCGACAGTAAACCATGTTGACTGTCCTAGTCCAGGTCCGACAGTAAACCATGTTGACTGTCCTAGTCCAGGTCCGACAGTAAACCATGTTGACTGTCCTATCACAGTCCTACAGTAACATGTGACTGTCCTAGTCCAGGTCCTACAGTAAACCATGTTGACTGTCCTAGTCCAGCGTCTTACAGTAAACCATGTTGACTGTCCTAGTCCAGGTCCTACAGTAACCATGTTGACTGTCCTAGTCCAGGTCCGTACAGTAAACCATGTTGACTGTCCTAGTCCAGCGTCCGTACAGTAAAACCATGTTGACTGTCCTAGTCCAGGTCCTACAGCTAAACCAATGTTGACTGTCCTAGTCAGGTCCGACAGTAAACCATGTTGACTGTCTAGTCCAGGTCCGACAGTAAACCATGTTGACTGCCTAGTCCAGGTCCTACAGTAAACCATGTTGACTGTCCTAGTCCAGGTCCTACAGTAAACCATGTTGACTGTCCTAGTCCAGGTCCTACAGTAAACCATGTTGACTGTCCTAGTCCAGGTCCTACAGTAAACTGATGTTACTGTCCTAGTCCAGGTCCTACAGTAAACCATGTTGACTGTTCCTAGTCCAGGTCCTACAGTAAACCATGTTGACTCTGTCCTAGTCCGAGTCCGACAGTAACCATGTTGACTGTCTAGTCCAGGTCCGACAGTAAACCATGTTGACTGTCCTAGTCCAGGTCCTACAGTAACCATGTTGACTGTCCTAGTCAGGTCCGACAGTTTAAACCATGTTGGACTGTCCTAGTCCAGGCCTACAGTAACCATGTTGACTGTCCTAGTCCCAGTCCTTACAGGTAAACCATGTTGGACTGTCCTTAGTCCAGGTCCGGACAGTTAACTAACAAACATCATTGATTCTCTAGTCGGGTCCTGAACACTGTTGCTTTCTTCCCAGTCTACCAGAAACCATGGGGACTGTCCTGTTTTCGGTCTTCCAGTACTCTGTTGCTGTCCTAGCCGGTCCTAACCAACGTAAACCATGTATGACTGTCCTAGTCACATGGTCCTACAGTAAACCATGTTGGACTGTCCTTAGTCCAGGTCCGACAGTAATACCATGGTGTGACTGTTGCCTAGTCCAAGGTCCTACAGTAAACCATGTTGACTGTTCGCTTAGTCCAGGTCCTACAGTAAAACCATGATGGACTGTCCTAGTCCAGGTACCGACCCAGTAAAACCATGCATATGGACCTTTCCTAGTCCAGGTCCGACAGTAAACCATGTTGACTGTCCTAGTCCAGGTCCGACAGTAAACCATGATGACTGTCCTAGTCCAGGTCCGACAGTTAACCATGTTGACTGGCCCTCAAGTCATTGGTTTGTTCTTTGTATTCGGAAAGTATGACTTTTTCCACATTTTGTTACGTTACAGCCTTTTTCTACAATTCCTCATCAATCTACACACAACATCCCATAATGACAAAGCAAAAAAACAGTATTTTTTGCTAATTTTTACAAATGTATTAAAGATAAAAAACAGAAATACCTTATTTACATAAGTATGCATTGATACTCGAAATCGCGCTCAGGTGCATCCTGTTTCCATTGATCATCCTTGAGATGTTTCTACAACTTAATTGGAGTGAGACTGTGGTAAATTCAATTGATTGGTAGGCACACAACTTTCTATATAAAGTCCCACAGTTGACAGTGCATGTCAGAGTAAAAACCAAGCCATGAGGTCAAAGGAATTGTCCGTAGACCTCTGAGACAGGAAAATCTCGAGGCCCAGATCAGGGGAAGGATACCAAAAAAAATCTGCAGCATTGAAGATCCCCAAGAACACAGTGGCAGCCATCATTCTTAAATGGAAGAAGTTTGGAACCACCAAGACTCTCCCTAGAGCTGGCCGCCCGGCCAAACTGAGCAATCGGGGGAGAAGGGCCTTGGTCAGGAAGGTGATCAAGAACCCGATGGTCACTCTGACAGAGCTCCAGAGTTCCTCTGTGGAGATGGGAGAACCTTCCATAAGGACAACCATGTTTGCAGCACTCCACCAATCAGGCCTTTATGGCAGAGTGACCAGACGGAAGCCACTCCTCAGTAAAAGGCATATGACAGCCCGCTTGGAGTTTGACAAAAGGCATGTAAAGACTCTCAGACCATGAGAAACAAGAATCTCCGGTATGAGGAAACAAAGATTGAACTCTTTGGCCTGAATTCCAAGGCTCATGTCTGGAAGAAACCTGTCACCATCTCTACAGTGAAGCATGGAGGTGGCAGCATCATACTGTGGGGATGTTTTTTCAGCGGCAGGGACTGGGAGACTAGCCAGGATCGAGGGAAAGATGAATGGAGTAAAGTACAGAGAGATCCTTGATGAAAACCTACTCCAGCGTGCTCAGGACCTAAGACTGAGGCGAAGGTTCACCTTCCAACAGGACAACGACCCGAAGCACACAGTCAAGAAAACACAGGAGTGGCTTCGGGACAAGTATCTGAATGTCCATGAGAGGCCCAGCCAGGGCCCGGACTTGAACCCAATCCAACATCTCTGGAGAGACCTGAAAATAGCTGTGCAGCTACGCTCCCCATCCAACCTGACAGAGCTTGAACGGATCTGCAGAGAAGAATGGAAAAAACTTCCCAAATACAGGTGTGCCAAGCTTGTAGCGTCATACCCAAGAAGATTCTAGGCTGTAATCGCTGCCGAAGGTGCTTCAACCAAGTACTGAGTAAAGGGTCTGAATACTTATGTAAATGTGATCGTTTTTTATTTTTAATACATTTGCAAAAATGTCTAAACCTGTTTTTGCTTTGTCATTATGGGGTATTGTGTGTAGATTGATCAGGGGGAAAAACAATTGAATCAATTGTAGAACAAGGCTGTAACGTAAGAAAATGTGGAAAAGTCAAGGGGTCTGAATACTTTCCGAATGCATTGTAACTCTCATGTTTACTTACTTGTTGAATGGGTGTCAGTGACGTATTCTGTCACACCCTGATCTGTTTCACCTGTCTTTGTGATTGTCTCCACCCCCCTCCAGGTATCGCCCATCTCCCCATTACCCCCTGTGTACTCTCCTACCTCGTGATACTATTTCTGTCCATACTAACCTCTCATCATCACTGAATAACTCCATCTCAATGTCAATCCCTGTCATTTTCAGCACCGCCCTGAAAAAGCTGGTGTGGTG
>NW_019944721.1:13881-15952 GCF_002910315.2 Salvelinus sp. IW2-2015
TTATTCCTTGTTCTCTGTTTGCTCTGTTGACCAGTTTGTCTTGTTTGTTCGAGGCAACCAGTGTCTGTGTCCTCAGCTCCTCTGTTATATTTCCCCAGTAGATGAATCCTCTGGAGGGAGATGGAGAGAGAGACTGCTTTAGCAATGTAAACATGTTTCCCATGCAAATAAAGCCATTTGAATTGAATTGAGAGCGAGCGAGAGAGAACAATAAATAGAACTGTTACTGAAATGTCAGATTCATGTTCTTAGTCTACTGAAACTGTACCGGTGGATTGATGGCGGTAGAACAGGGAATGTTCAGTCTGAAGGAACTATTCAGTTTGAAGGACTGCTCTGGTCTTGTGTTTGGAAACCTTTTAGACCCTTGAAACTTTGATTCCTGTTGTTCCACAGCCTGTGAAACGAAGCACGGAATACCCAGCCAGTCAATGTATAGTCTTATTCAAACATTATCCAGAAAATTAGCAACACACTTATGTTAATTTAATGAGATACAACATAACTAACCAGTGGTGCAGTTTATGGTCATCTCTATAATAATGGTACCTCACCTGTATCTGGCCGGGGTCACTGGGGAACAGGTATAGGCGTGGAATTAGTGTTTCCCTTTTCACTGTCAGATAGAGCATCAGCTCACAGTGGACATCTACGTTCCAAGAAAAGATATAGCTCAGTATAACAGAGATAGCTGAGAACTTGGGATAGAGAATCTTAGCATGGAATCTGGTGACCTCATGCACTTCCTCTAAAGACACTCCATGTTCCTCTACATGAAGAATCTTCATCTCATTCCTCAGGGAAAGGTTAGTCCCTGAACAACACAATACAAAGGAGAGAAAGACAAATATTGCATTATTCATCCAACTAAAACACAAAGAATATGCAGTACCAGATCACAGTAAACTCAAACTCCCAGAATAGTTCATTCATTCAGGAAGTGAAACTCAGTTACATGGAAATGTCTTTCTGAATACTATTTCTATATGGTTTTACCTAAACAGACAKAGTGTGGCAGATGAACTTCCTCCAGTTCACCTAACTCCATAGTGATGTCCAGCAATGGACCACCTTGTGTGTACTGCATGTKTTTCAGAAGTTGACTGTAGGGTTCCCAGTTCCTGAAGTGATACTTCAGAATGACATCTCTCTCACACAGCCAGCGGAGCCCAGACACTGTGCACTCATAACTCCCTTTGGGTGTCCTGTGCCTGAGGGCAACAACAGGATATGGTAGAGAGGGTCAATGGTCAAATGGAGAGGTTGGATTAGAAGACTATTCCCAAATGTAATAGGGAAATACACAAGCAGGTGGAATGAAATGTTAAAAGTAGTTATTTTACCTGAACATTGTCACTCCCTGGACAGTGGAAGTCAAGGGTTCAATCTGAAGCCAGTGTGTGGAGTCCTGAACAAGGACAAGCATGTCAGTTATACATATGGGGCCTGTTTCCTGGACACAGATTGAGTCTAGTGCTGGACTAAAAAGCATGCTCAATGGAAGTTTCAATAGAAAGTTATTTAAGGTCCAGGACTAGACTTAATCTATGTCTGGGAAACTGGCCCATTAATCAAAGTAACTAATCTGATGTATTTATTCAATGTACATGGAATGCTGGGGATTTATCAATTAAACTGTCTAATGACAAAATATAACAACAGCTAAAATCCTGCATGCCTACAAGCAGAACACAGGACTGTCTATATCCCAGTATGAATGGTTGGTCAGCACACCTGGCTTTGAGACTGTGTTTATATTACTAAAGTACCAGACATATATGAACCCTAATAAAGCAGTAACATTTAAACCATATTGTTGTGTTCTGGTGCACTATCCAAGTTCATTACTAGAGACATACAGGTATTCTCCCCTACCTACTGCATACAGAAGAAGAGTACAATTCATTATCAGAGACATACAGGTATTTATCCTACCTACTGCATACAGAACAGAGTACAATTCATTACTAGAGACATACAGGTATTCTATCCTACCTACTGCATACAGAACGGAGTACAATTCATTACTAGAGACATACAGGTATTCTATCCTACCTACTGCATACAGACG